>NW_021312993.1:0-1515 GCF_002162155.2 Triticum dicoccoides | reverse complement strand
TCCTCCTTGTCAAGCACCGCCGACACTCTGCGGGTGGCTGGAGGACTATGCGACCGCCTCCGACATGCCCTTACTCTCCCTTGCCCGCTGCCTCTTGCAGTGGGCGCCACACATCTCCTATTCGGGTGTGTGCTTCCGCGACGCCGACGGAGTGGGCACTAAAACCCACCACTTCCCTTGAGGAGCAGTGGCCGGAGGGGGAAGACATTGAAGAACAGGCGGCACGGAGCGAGCTGCCCGCGTGGAGTTGCTCGTGGGGTGGGAAGGGCCAGCTCCAGTGTCAGTGCTGCATTGGCGGGTGAGTGGGGATGAAGCAAATCTGGAGCTGCCGCCCATGTTCACCCGCGATCGCTGCAATGTGATGCGGAGGGCCAGTTGTCGTTGTCGCAGTTCGCGTCGAGGAGGAATGTATCGCACGCGTGGACGGATCTGTCTGTGTGGCTGCAGTGCTAGACATGTTGGACGGAGATCGGGAGGGGATGGAACGGAGATGCCGAAGTGGCCCTCCATTTTATATCTTCACCGCAAAGAGATGTGTTCCGCTGGTGGGAAAAAGCCTAGACTCGCCTCCCCCAGCCACCAGAGCCGTGGGTCCGAAGACGCCGGCTATCCGCAGCGGACAGAGAAGGCAGAGGGTCGGTTTCTCCCCGGCGGAGCCAGGTGCCATCGGAGGAGTCTGAACCCCAACGAGAGGGGATAGCCACATAGATTAGCTTTTTTTTAGGGAAGCCGCGTAGATTAGCTAGGACATATTACTCGACGGTTGACTATGGGCCGCCAGATGGGTAGGCCTAATTATCTTTTTAACCAGACGGTTGACTATGACCACAACATGAACGCACCATTTTAAGTGCCAACCAGATTTCCTAAAAAAAAAGTGCCAACCCGACTTATCTTCCTACACTGTCTATTTTTTTTTTTTGCATCAATCCTACACTATCTATTTGGAAGACCATCAACCTATGTGCTATCATCCGCCCGATACACATGGTTGGGATGGTTGTGCTAGCTGTTTACAAGTATAGAACACTAAAGGCCAACTACCAAGTCTACATAACTTCTAGGAGACTGGGCTTCCATCAATGAAACACAAGCTGTAGTGCAGCTGTATAAATTGCAGACGTTGGAGTAGTTTTGGTAAGCTAGCAGATAGAAATTTTTAGGTGTTATTCCCTTTCAATTGGGTGATTCATTCTCCGTGGTATGCATGGAATCAAAGAAAATATAGGAATAGCTAGTACTGGGAATAATCTTGTTGATCTCTCCACGCATGTCAGGGTAACTAGCTAGGTTTGAGAGGCAATCAGGAATTAAGACGCACTATACTGACGTCTGAAGCCCCTCTAACTATGGACACTATTATTTCATCATCGATGAAATACAGGGTGCTAATCTTCCTTGGTGCATTGGTTCTGAATTGAACGGTGCTACTTTGTCTGTGGCCCATCATGTTTCTCGTCGGCTACATGTACCCACATCCGGTCGGGTTCTGTGCTCCAGATCTGACGTACAAGA
>NW_021312992.1:0-1246 GCF_002162155.2 Triticum dicoccoides | reverse complement strand
ACCTGGCAATTCCTCTAGGAAGACATCCGGGAAGTCACGGACTACCGGAACGTCCTCAAGGTCTGGCAAAGGGCTGGCGTTAAGAGAATATAATTGTCGCTTGGCTAATCGGGTCAAGACATTGACTATCTTGCCCGAAGGGTGAGTGAGTTGAACAGTCCTAGAGAAGCAATCAATTTTGGCATGATGAGCTGACATCCAGTCCATACCCAAAATGATATTAATATCTGAAAATTTGAGAGCTATTAAAGATGCAAGGAAAACAAGTCTATCGACTTGGATTTCATTTCCATAACTTACCCTGGAGGTCTGCCATCTAGAACCGGGAGTAGAAATTTCCATAGTGGATGGCATGTTACAGAATGCGGTGTTATGCAAACGAGCGTAGTTCTCGGATATAAATGAATGAGAGGCTCCTGTATCGAAAAGAACAGATGCCGGGTGGCAATTAACAAGGAGCGTACCGAGAACGACGTTGGGATCCTCTTGAGCTTCTTCGGCAGAGATACAGTTGACATGGCCACGTGTAGCGGTGGCCGGCTTGGCGTGGAACACTTTTCCTGTCGGCTTGCCACGGCCAACAGCTTTAGCGGATTGGTTGGGGTTGGTTTGGGGACACTCACGCATATAGTGGCCAGATTCCCCACACTTGAAACAAGTCACGGAACTGGTACGTGGAGGAGCGTTGTTGGTTGGACCCCCATAGGGCTTGGCTGGTGCAGACTATTGAACAGGGCGAGGCGCCTGGAAAGATGGCCTCGGTGTGAACCTGGGTGGCAGGGCGGTGTTGGGCACCCACACGCGGCGCTTCTGAGGACCAGCACCGGATGAGGAACCCATGTCACGGCCATGCTTGCGTGTTGCGTCATAATCAGTCTGACCAGTTTCAGCACTGATGGCCTTGTTAACAAGCTTCTGAAAAGATGTGCACTCATGCAGACGAAGGTCGCGGCGAAGCTCAGGACTAAGTCCCTTACGGAACCTTGCTTGCTTCTTGGCATCAGTAGAAACTTCCTCAGTTGCATATCGTGCGAGGTTACCAAACTCCCTGCTGTAAGCATCCACAGAGAGTCGGCCTTGGGTGAAATTGCAAAATTCCTCACGTTTACGGTCCATGAGACCCTCCGGAATGTGATGTTCATGGAAAGCCTCACTGAATTCAGCCCAAGTAGTGACATGGCCCGCTGGGCGCATAGCTCCATAATTCTCCCACCATAGACTGGCGGGGCCTTCAAGATGATATGCA
>NW_021312991.1:0-1721 GCF_002162155.2 Triticum dicoccoides | reverse complement strand
CCACCGTGCTCCCCATGCCTCACCGACGCCCCAGGGAGCTCCGCCTCGACCCCCTCTTCCTCCCCACCGATCCACAGCCCTCCGGAAGCCTGCATCGCCGCCATCGCCGTCGTCTTCTACCTCGGACCCGCCGGCCATCTTCGTCAAATTCGCCGGCTCCGGACCGTCCCCGACCTCGCCGAGCATCTCTTCGTGACCGTGGTGAGCCCCCGGTCCTCTTCCCCCTAATCCCGCCTTCGTTTGTTTGCCGTAGCCGCCGCCCCCTTGCTTACCGTAGCCGTCGCCGCGCGGGCTCGTCGCCGGCGAAGCCCCGGCGACCAAATGGCCCCGCGCGTGCGTCCGTTGCACTCGCAACGACCCGTGGAGTAACGCTAGCGTGGCAACTAGCTCGCTTGCAAGCCGCAGCGCTAACCCCACACCCACCCGAGCTCCGGCCGCCGCCTCGCTCGCCGCCGTTGCTGATTCCGACCACCTCAGCACCTCCCGCTGCTACCAAACGACGCGCCTCACCGCGACGCGTCCGTAGAGATCAACCGCGGCTCAAACCGCCGTCTGTACGCGAAACCCGAGCAACTCCGGCGTGTTGCCGCCCCGGGTTTGGTCGCCGCCGGCTGGTCTCCGGTGACGCCGACGTGGCGCACTTACTTAGGGGCTAATGACCCTGTTAACTAACCCTGTGACACTGACAGTGGGCCCCGTAGCGGGTCAAAGCCCGGGTCAACGCGGGATTAGCCCCTGTGTCACTAACGTGTGGACCCCACACGTCAGGTTTGACCCTGACCGACCCCTGTTGACTTGCTGACGTCACGGTGACGCACTGCTGACGCAGTAAATGTTTCTGGAATTTAGATAATTCTTAAATGATTTATTAATTCCAAAAAATAGCTAAAACTTCAATAAATCATAGAAAATTAACCGTAACTCCAAATTAAATAAATTATATATGAAAAATTATCAGAAAAATTCAAGGAATCCATCTGTACCATTTTCATGCATGTTAGAACAACTTATAGGTGCTGTTTAGCACAAATCAATTAAATGACATTTGAATAATCACATATGGAGTTTGAATTTGAATCTTGTATTCAAACCAACTTCATTTATTCTGTTGCTAGTTGCATTAGCTCAAAACACATTCATTTTGCCATGTCATGATCATGCATCATATTGTGCATTGCATTGATTGTGTTTTCCCTCAGTTGCCGGTAATTGTCCCCTCTCGATAGACGTGATACCGATGATGTGATCGTTGACACTGATGAAGACTCAATGCTATCTTCAGAAGTGCCAGGCAAGCAAAACCCCCTTGTTCATTCCCATACAATCCCACTCTCTCGCTCCTGCTATCTTTTATTGCATTAGGACAACAACGATTCAACTGTTACTTGCTGCGGTAGTTGAACCCCTTTATCCTGTGCATGACCTGTCATTGCCACAGTAAATAGATGAAACCCACTAGCATGAGTAGGAGTTGTTTGAGCCCTGTTATGCCTACTCATTTATGGTTGTTTGTCATGCCTGCTACTGCTTAGAGTTGAGTCAGGTCTGATTCATCGAGGATGAATCAGAGGCGTGTGAACATGTCCTACTGTGTGTGAGCTAAGTGTGTGAACACGATTTGGTAAAGGTAGCGGTGAGAGGCCATGTAGGAGTACATGGTGGGTTGTCTCATTGAAGCCGTCCTCAGGAACTGAGTTCTGTGTTTGTGATCCATGATTCAG
>NW_021312990.1:0-993 GCF_002162155.2 Triticum dicoccoides | reverse complement strand
CTCAAAACTAGCTTTATGCAAAACTTTACCTATGTCATGCATTACTGTACCTTGAACCAAATCATGGGTTGCTTGCGAGTACATTCAAAGTACTCATTGGCTTGCCACTGGTTATTTAATTGACCAGGCATGGGAGAACCGGAGTTCGAAGAAGAGTTCTTTGGAGACGATCATGCGAACTAGGACGTTCCCAGTCAGATTGCCTGTAGGGTTAAGGCAGATGGCATGGGTTCTACTTATCGACGACGATTTCCGCTGCTATGTTTCATTTGATGTTCAGCCCTTAAGGCTTTATCGATGTAAGACTTGACCATGTTGGTCACTGTTTGTGTAAGACGGTATGTATGGATGTAAGACTCTTGTTATTCAGCTTCTGTGTGTTCAGTGAGCATTGATCTCTGGGATCACTGTACACGTGCATTCGGTGATCACGACTTGCGAGTCGGGGTCCCCACAGAGCTGGTATCAGAGTCATCCTGACTGTAGGAAGCCTTAGTTAGCATGGACGTTAGTTAGAGCGAGAGTATCCACCAGGTTACCCATATACCTATGTTTATGTTAGTATCCCAAACATAGGTCACATTCCTTTATTGACCCTTTCCCTTCCACTTTTTGTAGATGGCCGCCGTACCCGAGGACTTCCTGACCACTGGGTTTCCTGTGCTTCTTGAGGATAGCCTCAGGAAGTGCCAGTTCACTCGAGTCCCCACCTTCTCCTACCACGAGCACTGGGTCGATAGCACCAAGAGGGAGTATCACGTGGAGGTAGTCGTGAGGGCGAATGACGCCCCGACGAGCTGGTTCTTTGAGGGACCCCAGATGGCGACACTGCTTCTCGCCGTGGAGACTGCTGCCCTCAAGGCGCTGACTCGCCTCCGGGATCTCCTGCCAGAGATGGCGAGAGAGCCAGCCACTCGTTACCTGCCTTATCGTAAGGAAGGTGATGACGAGAGCAGCGCACCAGCACCACCCTTGGACGAGGGACTTTCTCTC
>NW_021312989.1:0-1172 GCF_002162155.2 Triticum dicoccoides | reverse complement strand
AGGGTGGCACTGGTGTCACGTGCTCGTCTCGGCGTCCGTCGTCGCTACCGCGACGATGTCCGCCTCGACTCGCGTTACGCTAAGACAGGGTGGCGCTGGTGTCACCTGCTCGTCTCGGCGTCCGTTGTCGCTACCGAGACGATGTCCGCCTCGACTCGCGTTACGCTAAGACAGGGTGGCACCGGTGTCACCTGCTCGTCTCAGCGTCCGTCGTCGTTACCGCGACGATGTCCGCCTCGACTCGCGTTACGCTAAGACAGGGTGGCAGTGGTGTCACATGCTCGTCTCGGCGTCCGTCGTCGCTACCGCGACGACGTACGCCTCAACTCGCGTTACGCTAAGACAGGGTGGCACTGGTGTCACGTGCTCGTCTCGGCGTCCGTCATCGCTACCGCGACGACGTCCGCCTCGACTCGCGTTACGCTAACACAGGGTGGCACTGGTGTCACGTGCTCGTCTCGGTGTCCGTCGTCGCTACACTAAGACAGGGTGGCGTTGGTCTCACATGCTCATCTCGGCGTCCGTCATTGCTACCGCGACGACGTCCGCCTCGACTCGTGTTACGCTAAGATAGGGTGGGAATGGTGTCAGGTGCTCGTCTCGGCGTCCGTCGTCGCTACCGCGACGACGTCCGCCCTGACTCACGTTACGCTAAGACAGGGTGGGAATGGTGTCACGTGCTTGTCTCGGCGTCCGTCGTCGCTACCGCGACGATGTCCGCCTCGACTCGCGTTACGCTAAGACAGGGTGGGAATGGTGTGACGTGCTCGTCTCGGTGTCCGTCGTCGCTACCGCGACGATGTCCGCCTCGACTTGCGTTACGCTAAGACAGGGTGGGAATGGTGTCACGTGCTCGTCTCGGCGTCCGTCGTCGCTATCGCGACAACGTCCGCCTCGACTCGCGTTACGCTAAGACAGGGTGGCGTTGGTCTCAGGTGCTCGTCTCGGCGTCCGTCGTCGCTACCGCGACGACGTCCCCCTCGACTCGCGTTACGCTAAGACAGGAAGGCAGTGGTGTCACGTGCTCGTCTCGGTGTCCGTTGTCGCTGCCGCGACGACGTCCGCCTCGACTCGCATTACGCTAAGATAGGGTGGCACTGGTGTCACGTGCTCGTCTCGGCGTCCGTCGTCGCTACCGCGACGACGTCCACCTCGACTCGCGTTACGCTAAG
>NW_021312988.1:0-1782 GCF_002162155.2 Triticum dicoccoides | reverse complement strand
ACTTTTGGCCCAAGAGAAGATAGAGTCCAAGTCTCTCACGTTCTGGATTCAGATTCGGACTGCACAGACATACCTGACTCAAAACGCACACAAGTTTTTCATACGGACTCCGAATTGGGTGATTCTTTTTTTGTTGGAAACTAGATTTCGTGCACTTTCCAACCCAATTGGAATCACCTTCAAATTCGTCCGGAGCGTTGAGTTGTGGACGAAACAATCTGATGCTGCAGCAGAATCCGAGTCAAACTACAAGTCCAAAGGTGTTACATCACCTTCACTTGGGCCCATTGGCCTTGTACGACCTAGATTTAGTTTTAGGCTGCCTTGGGACGTCCTCCCACCTCCTTGGCCGCCACCCCTTGCTCCTATATAAGTAGATCCATCTAGTAGCTTTTCCTTGGGATTTGTTTAGTTAAAAGTTAGCCATTGCAACTTCGTGTGCTTCGTTTGTGTCCAACGACCAGACCAAGACCACTTTTCGGATCCCCACCATTATCAATACTTCATACATATTCGCGATATTCAGATTGCTTTTATCATATTCTTGCTTGTTCTTCGATTGCTTGCAGGAATAGACCTTCGTGGTCAGGTTGATCATGCTCCGGCGTGGTCAATAACCTCTCGGAGTTGGTTTAGCGATTGCTAAGGCACAACGTCGTTGCACGTTTGTAGTCGGATCGTCAAAGTCGTCTCCACCAAATCGATAGTTACCATCTCATCGAAAGATCGGGACACCCCCGCCTCTATCAAGTGGTATCAGTTTTCAGGTTGCTCGGTGAGAATTTCCAGTTTTTCCTAGATTAGATTTATTTTCTTACCTATTGTCCAAGAAAAAGCCACAAAACAAAAGTTAGATCTATTCATCCTTTGTCCTAGCCAGACTGAGCCTTTGCAATTTTCTTTTCATTGTTTGCATTATTGAATTATCGGTTGCATCGCCGTGTCGAGTTGCTGGTCTTAGTGTCTAGTTCCTTTAGAGTTTCGAGTTCTGTTCACATTAGTCACGCAGCCGCTGCATCATTATCCCATCCGATGTCCACCATCCCATCCACCAATTTCCACCATGTGCTACGCACTGTTTATTGTCATAATCATAGTTGAGGTCACTCACATCTTCGCCTGATCGAATCTGCATCTTATCTAGTTTGTCTTGGAAAGAGGGAGAAAAAGAATATAAAGAAAAAAAAAGAGAGAAAAAAGGAAAGAAAAAAAAAAGAAAAAGAGGGAGAAGAAAAAGGAAAAAAAGAGAGAAGAAAAAAAATTGGATCTATCTAGAATCAATCTCGTACCTGAATTCGGATTGGAATCTATTTTGCGCACTGTTCAGTAAAACAGGTGTATCTTCCTCATACGAAGTCCGTTTTGGCTCCGTGAGTACTCAAATTGAAGATAGCGACGAGCCGCATCTAAATAGTTGCAGAAGCTAGTTCAATATTTGACACCTCAAAATCGGCTCCTAAATAGGTCTTTTTGCCTTCCGAAGTTCGTGAACACAGCTTGTTCCAATTTTTTAGGCCAGTTTTAGAATTCTTTGACTCCTCATATCAACTCGGAATTGAGTGATTCTTTTTGCATTGGAAAGCTTGAGTTAGTAGCATTCTTTGAAAGAATTTATCAGAAAATTGTCTCAAACTTTTCAAGAGGAAAGTTGGAGAGAGAGTTGTTGTATATCCTGCTTGGCAGTTGTTTTTCATCATTATCTTCACTGCCGTTGTGATCTTCACTTATATCTTGCTGTCAAGAGCTACTTAGTATCCTTCATTGATGCTAGTTGTGCTACGC
>NW_021312987.1:0-1321 GCF_002162155.2 Triticum dicoccoides | reverse complement strand
GATTGGTGGTGGATATATGGTAGTAGATGGCAGAGGTGGTGGTATATGATAGCGGTGGTGGTATATGATAGCGGTGGTGGTATATGGATACGGATTCGAAGCGGTGGCGGATAAGCGGTGGTGGTAGATGGCAGGGGCGATGATGATGGTGCGGCGGCGGCGTGACAACTTATGACCAGAACTCGAAACTCTAAAAGACTAGACTCTAAGACCAGCAACTAGACACGATGATGCAACCGCAAATTCAACAAAGCAAAACCCTAAAAAGATTATGCAAAGGCTCAGATTGGTTCGGATATGATGAACTAACCCTAATTTTTTTTGTGGCTTTTTCGTGGACTGTAGGTATGAAGAACAGACTCGATCTAAACTACGAAAAACTGTAAAATCTCACCGAGCAACCTGGAAATCTGATACCACTTGATAGAGGCAAAGGTGTCCCGTCTTTCGATGAGATGAAGGATATCACTTTGGTGGAAGTCGACTTTGATGATCCGACTACGAACGTGCGAGGACGTCGCGCCTTAGCAATCGCTAAACCAACTCCGAGAGGTTATTGACCACGCCGGAGCATGATCAACCTGACCACGAGGGTCTGTTTCCTGCGAGCAAACGAAGAACAAGCAAGAAACTGAGATTGCAATCTGGATATTGCGAATATAAGATGAAAGCTTTATTGATCCAGGTGGGGTTCTGTGACGCCTTTGTCTGGTCGTTGAACACAAACGAAGTACGCGAAGTTGCAGCTATGGCGAACTTTTAATCTAAACAAAACCCAAAGTCTAAACGGTGCCCTAAGGGCTGTATATATGGAGGAAGAGAGGGGAATTTCGTGGCCCTTGGTGGAGGGGTCCGAAATCAACACTATCTCTTGTTTCCCCACACATACGGACTCTAAAAATAGCCTATACTTATGTATTTCGAAATTACATGGGCCTGGCCCAATAAAAAGGTGACGCAGCACCTATAATAGCCTCGGGACGAAATTTATGAAGTGGCATCTTGTATATTTCGTCCAAGGCTTCATGCACCCATTATGGTGGCTTCAAAAGTCCTGAAATCATCACTTGTAACTCCGTTCTTGTTCCCCTTGCGCATGGCATCATCTCCATGCTTGTTCTTGCTCCAATGTTCATCCTTCTCCAAGCTAGGCCCTTCATTTGTAAGCAAAACAAATGTATCCAATTTAGGCAGCATCATTGATAGAGGCAAAGGTGTCCCGTCTTTCGATGAGATGATGGATATCGCTTTGGTGGAAGTCGACTTTGACGATTCGACTACGAACGTGCCAGGACGTCGCGCCTTAGCAATCGCTAAACCA
>NW_021312986.1:0-1024 GCF_002162155.2 Triticum dicoccoides | reverse complement strand
CCGGTCAGCCACTCGAGGGTTACAAATCATTGGAGATTTTTTCCGCATTATGCGAATGGTCGGTACTTCCCGATCAGATGCGGACAACACTCTGGCTTAAACCAGGGGCTGCTCCCATGCTTTATTACAAAACTCCTATGGCTAAGTGAGGGCGTTTAATCCGAATAGCCTGATTGCCTTGTTCGTTGTGCTAAACAACTCCTTCAAGGACAATGCAATTGGATCAAGATTGTTTAGATTCCATCCCGAACACCTCCGTACTATCTACGTGAGGGAAGAAGCCGACGACTGGCCAACCCTCAGATTACATATAACACGGCCGCACAGGAGGAAACAATCAAAGCATAACAAGATTGCATTAACAGAACATGCTTTGTTTCTCATAATACAAGCCAAAGGCAACATGAATACATTCACTCAAAAACAATGTCCTATGAACATTGTGCTGCCGCAAGGCGAGACCCCTCCAGGACATCAGCAAAGTACCGTTCCGGTGTACGGTGCTCCTTGCCATCCGGTGGCTCTCTGGCCACCTCGGCGGCGTCCATCTTCGCCCGTCACATCTTGCAACGGGCAAAGGTCATGCGCACACCTTCAATACAGGCCGAGCGCTTCATGACGTCCAACCCAGGACAGGCGTTCACCAACCGCCTCACGAGTCCAAAGTAGCTTATTGGCATAGCTTCGGCTGGCCACAGCCGGATTATAAACTCCTTAATGGCTAGTTTGGCCACCCTATGCAGCACCGCCAACTGTTTCAGCAAATCGGTGAAGGACACGGGATGCTCCGGCGCCGCATACAGCTACCAGAATAGCCTCTCCATAGAACCCCCTCCTTTGGCACGATAGAACTCCGCGGCATCTGAAACACTGCGTGATAAATCTGCAAAGGCCCCTGTGGAACTCCAAACCCGAGTTAGTAATAGGTACTGCCTCTCCGCATACTTGCTTTGCATCTTAAATGCCTTACCCGCCGTGATATTCTTGGTCTCCTGGAGGGCGTCCTGGCTCTCATTCCGTGCAG
>NW_021312985.1:0-3389 GCF_002162155.2 Triticum dicoccoides | reverse complement strand
TTAGGGTATCCTATGAAGACGCATTTTTCCGACTTGGGTTCGAGCTTTTCAGGTTGAAGTTTCTTGACATAAGCATCGCATCCCCAAACTTTTAGAAATGACAGCTTAGGTTTCTTCCCAAACCATAATTCATATGGTGTCATCTCAACGGATTTAGACGATGCCCTATTTAAAGTGAATGTAGCTGTCTCTAGAGTGTATCCCCAAAATGATAGCGGTAAATCGGTAAGAGACATCATAGATCGCACCATATCCAATAGAGTGCGATTACGACGTTCGGACACACCGTTACGCTGAGGTGTTCCAGGCGGCGTGAGTTGTGAAACGATTCCACATTTTCTTAAGTGTGTACCAAATTCGTGACTTAAATACTCTCCTCCATGATTCGATCGTAAGAATTTTATCTTTCGGTCACGTTGATTCTCTACTTCATTCTGAAATTCCTTGAATTTTTCAAAGGTCTCAGACTTGTGTTTCATCAAGTAGACATACCCATATCTACTTAAGTCATCGGTGAGAGTGAGAACATAACGATATCCTCCGCGAGCCTCAACGCTCATTGGACCACACACATCAGTATGTATGATTTCCAATAAGTTGGTTGCTCGCTCCATTGTTCCGGAGAACGGAGTCTTGGTCATTTTGCCCATGAGGCATGGTTCGCATGTGCAAATGATTCATAATCGAGAGACTCTAAAAGTCCATCAGCATGGAGCTTCTTCTTGCGCTTGACACCAATGTGACCAAGGCGGCAGTGCCACAAGTATGTGAGACTATCATTATCAACTTTACATATTTTGGTATTCACACTATGAATATGTGTAACATTGCATTCGAGATTCATTAAGAATAAACCATTGACCATCGGGGCATGACCATAAAACATATCTCTCATATAAATAGAACAACCATTATTCTCGGATTTAAATGAGTAGCCATCTCGCATCAAACGAGATCCAGATACAATGTTCATGCTCAAACTTTGCACTAAATAACAATTTTTGAGGTTTAAAACTAATCCCATAGGTAAATGTAGAGGTAGCGTGCCGACGGCGATCACATCGACCTTGGAACCATTCCCGACACGCATCGTCACCTCGTCCTTCGCCAGTCTCCGCTTATTCTGCAGCTCCTGCTGTGAGTTACAAATATGAGCAACGTCACCGGTATCAAATACCCATGAGTTACTACGAGTACTGGTAACGTACACATCAATTACATGTATATTACATATACCTTTAGTGTTGCCGGCCTTCTTGTCCGCTAAGTATTTGGGGCAGTTCCGCTTCCAGTGACCCTTCCCTTTTCAATAAAAGCACTCAGTCTCAGGCTTGGGTCCATTCTTTGACTTCTTCCCGGCAACTGGCTTACCGGGCGCGGCAACATCTTTGCCGTCCTTCTTGAAGTACTTCTTACCCTTGCCCTTCTTGAACTTAGTGGTCCTATTGACCATCAACACTTGATGTTCTTTCTTGATTTCAACCTCTGCTGACTTCAACATTGAAAATACTTCAGCAATGGTCTTCACCATCCCCTGCATATTGTAGTTCAACACAAAGCTCTTGTAGCTCGATGGGAGCGACTGAAGGATTCTGTCAATGACCGCCTCGTCCGGGAGGTTGATCTCCAGCTGGGACAGGTGGTTGTGCAACCCAGACATTTTGAGTATGTGCTCACTGACAGAACTCTTTTCCTCCATCTTACAACTATAGAACTTGTCGGAGACTTCATATCTCTCGACCCGGGCATGAGCTTGAAAAACCATTTTCAGCTCCTCGAACATCTCATATGCTCCGTGTCGCTCAAAACGCTTTTGGAGCCCCGGTTCTAAGTTGTAAAGCATGCCGCATTGAACGAGGGAGTAATCATCAGAACGTGACTGCCAAGTGTTCATAACGTCTTGGTTCTCTGGGATGGGTGCTTCACCTAGCGGTGCATCTAGGACATAATCTTTCTTGGCTGCTATGAGGATGAACCTCAGGTTCCGGACCCAGTCCGAATAGTTGTTGCCATCATCTTTCAGCTTGGTTTTCTCTAGGAACGCGTTGAAGTTCATGTTGACATGAGCGTTGGCCATTTGATCTACAAGACATATTTTGCAAAGACTTTAGACTAAGTTCATGATAATTAAGTTCATCTAATCAAATTATTTAATGAACTCCCACTCAGATTGACATCCCTCTAGTCATCTAAGGGCTACATGATCCGAGTCGACTAGGCCGTGTCCGATCATCACGTGAGACGGACTAGTCATCATCGGTGAACATCTCCATGTTGATCGTATCTTCCATACGACTCATGTTCAACCTTTCGGTCTCTTGTGTTCCGAGGCCATGTCTGTACATGCTAGGCTCGTCAAGTTAACCCTAAGTGTTTATGCATGTGTAAAACTGTCTTACACCCGTTGTATGTGAACGTAAGGATCTATCACACCCGATCATCACGTGGTGCTTCGAAACGACGAACTTTAGCAACGACACACAATTAGGGGGAACAATTTCTTGAAATTATTGTAAGGGATCATCTTATTTACTACCGTCGTTCTAAGTAAACAAGATGCATAAACATAAAAACATCACATGCAATTATATAAAGTAGTGACATGATATGGCCAATATCATATAGCTCCTTCGATCTCCATCTTCGGGGCTCCATGATCATCTTCGTCACCGGCATGACATCATGATCTCCATCATCGTGTCTTCATGAAGTTGTCACGCCAACAACTACTTCTACTTCTATGGCTAACGCGTTTAGCAATAAAGTAAAGTAATTTACATGGCGTTCTTCAATGACACGCAGGTCATACAAAAATAAAGACAACTCCTATGGCTCCTGCCGGTTGTCATACTCATCGACATGCAAGTCGTGATTCCTATTACAATAACATGATCTCATACATCACAATATATCATTCATCATTCATCACAACTTCTGGCCATATCACATCACATGACAATTGCTGCAAAAACAAGTTAGACGTCCTCTAATTGTTGTTGCATCTTTTACGTGGCTGCAATTGGGTTCTAGCAAGAACGTTTTCTTACCTCCGAATAACCACAATGTGATTTTGTCAACTTCTATTTAACCTTCATAAGGACCCTTTTCGTCGAATCCGCTCCAACTAAAGTGGGAGACAGACACCCGCTAGCCTCCTTATGCAACTAGTGCATGTCAGTCGGTGGAACCTGTCTCACGTAAGCGTACGTGTAAGGTCGGTCCGGGCCGCTTCATCCCACAATACCGCTGAAGAAAGAAAAGACTAGTAGCGGCAAGCAAGTTGACAAGATCTACGCCCACAACAAAATTGTGTTCTACTCGTGCAATAGAGAACTACGCATAGACCTAGCTCATGATGCCACTGTTGGGGAACGTTGCAGAAAATTAAA
>NW_021312984.1:0-1026 GCF_002162155.2 Triticum dicoccoides | reverse complement strand
AAGCGTTTGGGTTTACACAGACTTATGGAGAAGCCTGCGTTTACAAGAAAGTGAGTGGGAGCTCTGTAGCATTTCTCATATTATATGTAGATGACATACTTTTGATGGGAAATGATATAGAACTCTTGGACAGCATCAAGGCCTACTTGAATAAAAGTTTTTCAATGAAGGACCTTGGAGAAGCTGCTTATATATTAGGCATCAAAATCTATAGAGATAGATCGAGACGCCTCATAGGTCTTTCACAAAGCACATACCTTGATAAGATATTGAAGAAGTTCAATATGGATCAATCCAAGAAGGGGTTCTTGCCTGTGTTACAAGGTGTGAAATTGAGCTCAGCTCAATGTCCGACCACGGCAGAAGATATAGAAGAGATGAGCGTCATCCCCTATGCCTCAGCCATAGGTTCTATTATGTATGCCATGCTGTGTACCAGACCTGATGTAAACTTTGCCGTAAGTTTGGTAGGAAGGTACCAAAGTAATCCCGGCAAGGAACACTGGACAGCGGTCAAGAATATCCTGAAGTACCTGAAAAGGACTAAGGAAATGTTTCTCGTTTATGGAGGTGATGAAGAGCTCGTCGTAAAGGGTTACATCGACGCTAGCTTCGACACAGATCTGGATGACTCTAAGTCACAAACCGGATACGTGTATATTTTGAATGGTGGGGCAGTAAGCTGGTGCAGTTGCAAGCAAAGCGTCGTGGCGGGATCTACATGTGAAGCGGAGTACATGGCAGCCTCGGAGGCAGCACATGAAGCAATATGGGTGAAGGAGTTCATCACCGACCTAGGAGTCATACCCAATGCGTCGGGGCCGATCAAGCTCTTCTGTGACAACACTGGAGCTATTGCACTTGCCAAGGAGCCCAGGTTTCACAAGAAGACAAGGCACATCAAGCGTCGCTTCAACTCCATTCGTGAAAATGTTCAAGATGGAGACATAGAGATTTGTAAAGTACATACGGACCTGAATGTAGCAGATCCGTTGACTAAACCTCTCCCTAGAGCAAAACATGATC
>NW_021312983.1:0-881 GCF_002162155.2 Triticum dicoccoides | reverse complement strand
AGTTGTAAGATGGAGGAGAACAGTTCTGTCAGTGAGCACATCCTGAAGATGTCTGGGTTGCACAACCGTATGACCCAGCTGAACATTAACCTCCCAGATGAGGCGGTCATTGACAGAATCCTCCAGTCGCTCCCACCAAGCTACAAGAGCTTTGTGATGAACTACAACATGCAGGGAATGGAAAAGACCATTCCTGAAGTGTTCTCGATGCTGAAGTCAGCAGAGGCTGAAATCAAGAAAGAACATCAAGTGTTGATGGTCAATAAGACTACTAAGTTCAAGAAGGGCAAGGGTAAGAAGAACTTCAAGAAGGACGGCAAAGATGTTGCCGCGCCTGGTAAGCCAGTTACCGGGAAGAAGTCAAAGAATGGACCCAAGCCTGAGACTGAGTGCTTTTATTGCAAGGGGAAGGGTCACTGGAAGCGGAACTGCCCCAAATACTAAGCGGATAAGAAGGCCGGCAACACCAAAGGTATATTTGATATACATATGATTGATGTGTACCTTACCAGTACTCGTAGTAACTCCTGGGTATTTGATACCGGTGCCGTTGCTCATATTTGTAACTCACAGCAGGAGCTGCGGAATAAACGGAGACTGGCGAAGGACGAGGTGACGATGCGCGTCGGGAATGGTTCCAGAGTCGATGTGATCGCCGTCGGCACGCTGCCTCTACATTTACCTACGGGATTAGTTTTGAACCTTAATAATTGTTATTTAGTGCCAAGTTTGAGCATGAACATTGTATCTGGATCTCGTTTAATACGAGATGGCTACTCATTTAAGTCTGAGAATAATGGTTGTTCGATTTATATGAGAGATATGTTTTATGGTCATGCTCCGATGGTCAATGGTTTATTCTTAATGAATCTCGAGCGTAA
>NW_021312982.1:0-998 GCF_002162155.2 Triticum dicoccoides | reverse complement strand
TTCAATGACACGCAGGTCATACAAAAAATAAAGACAACTCCTATGGCTCCTGCCGGTTGTCATACTCATCGACATGCAAGTCGTGAATCCTATTACAAAGAACATGATCTCATACATCACAATTCATCATTCATCACAACTTCTGGCCATATCACATCACATGATCAATCGCTGCAAAAACAAGTTAGACGTCCTCTAATTGTTGTTGCATCTTTTACGTGGCTGCAATTGGGTTCTAGCAAGAACGTTTTCTTACCTACGAATCACCACAACGTGATTTTGTCAACTTCTATTTACCCTTCATAAGGGCCCTGTTCATCGATTCCGCTCCAACTAAAGTGGGAGAGATAGACACCCGCCAGCCACCTTATGCAACTAGTGCATGTCAGTCGGTGGAACCGGTCTCACGTAAGCGTACGTGTAAGGTTGGTCCGGGCCGCTTCATCCCACAATACCGTTGAGCAAGAAAAGACTAGTAGAGGCAAGTAAGATGACAAAATCCACGCCCACAACAAAATTGTGTTTTACTCGTGCAAAGAGAACTACGCATAAACCTAGCTCATGATGCCACTGTTGGGGAACGTTGCAGAAAATTAAAAATTTTCCTACGGTTTCACCAAGATCCATCTATGAGTTCATCTAAGCAACGAGTCAAGGGAGAGAGTTTGCATCTACATACCACTTGTAGATCGCGTGCGGAAGCTTGCAAGGTGATGATGTAGTCGTACTCGACGTGATTCGAATCACCGATGACCAAGTGCTGAACGGACAGCACCTCCGCGTTCAACACACGTACGGGACGGGAGACGTCTCCTCCTTCTTGATCCAGCAAGGGGAAGGAGAGGTTGAGGAAGACAGCTCCACCGGCAGCACGACGGCGTGGTGATGGTGGAGAGGCAGTACTCCGACAGGGCTTCGCCAAGCACACAACGGAGGAGGAGAGGTGTTGGGGAGGGGAGGGCTGCGCCTTGGAGGGTGGTCCCGCTGCCCTCCCCTCA
>NW_021312981.1:0-1306 GCF_002162155.2 Triticum dicoccoides | reverse complement strand
TGAGATGTTTCGAGGGCTGAAATTAGGATTTCAGGCTCGTGCCCACGTCAAGAGGTTTGAGACCTCCGACGATTTTCTTAGCCTGCAAACTAAGGAGAGAAGCTCAATTGTTGAGCTTGTGCTCAGATTGTCTGAGTACAACAATCACTTGAATCAAGTGGGAGTTGATCTTCCAGATGAAATAGTGATAGTTTCTCCGAAGTCATTACCACCAAGCTGCTAGAGCTTCGTGATGAACTATAACATATCAGGGATAGATATGATGATCCTTGAAATATTCGCGTTGTTTGACACCGCGAAAGTAGAAATCAAGAAGGAGCATCAATTGTTGATGGTTGGTGAAACCACTAGTTTCAAGAAGGGCAAGGGAACAAAGGGATACTTCATGAAATGGCAAATCAGCTGCTGCACCAATGAAGAAACCCGAGGTTGAACCCAAACCCGAGACTAAGTGCTTCTGTAATAAGGGGAACAACCACTGGAGCAGGATTACCCTAGATACTTGGTAGATGAGAAGGCTGGCAAGGTCGATAGAAGTATATTGGATATACATTATGTTAATGTGTACTTTACTAGTACTCCTAGTAGCACCAGGGTATTGGATACCGGTTCGGTTGCTAAGTGTTAGTAACTCGAAATAAAAGCTACGGAATAAACGGAGACTAGCTAAAGGAGAGCTGACGATATGTGTTGGAAGTGTTTCCAAGTTTGATATAATCAAACATCGCACGCTCCCTCTACCATCAAGATTAGTATTAAACCTGAATAAGTGCTCTTGCACCTAAAGGAATGGTTTATTGAATCTTGATCGTAGGGATACACATTTTCATGCCAAAAGATATAAGATAGTAATGATAGTACCACTTACTTGTGGCACTGCCATGTAAGTCATAATGGTATAAAACGCATGAAGAAGCTCCATGTTGATGGATCTTTGGACTCACTCAATTTTTGAAAAATTTGAGACATGCGAACCATGTCTATTGGTATATATGCATGAAGAAACTCCATGCAAATGGATCGTTTGGACTCACTTGATTCTGAATCACTTGAGATATGCAAATCATACCACATGGACAAGATGACTGAAAAGCCTCACTTTCAGTAAAATGGAACAAGATAGCAACTTGTTGGAAGCAACACATTTTGATGTGTGCAGTCCAATGAGTGCTGAGGCATGCAGTGAATATCATTATGTTCTTACTTCACAGATGATTCGAGTAGATGTTGAGAATATTTACTTGATGAAACACAAGTCTGAATTATTGAATGGTTCAAGTAATTTCAGAGGGAAGTAGAAGATCAT
>NW_021312980.1:0-1246 GCF_002162155.2 Triticum dicoccoides | reverse complement strand
GCATAGCAAGGTAGGAACAACACATACATATGGCTCAATCAACTCCTACACATGCTAGTGGGTTTCATCTAGTTACTGTGGCAATGACAGGTCATGCAGAGGAAATGGGTTCAACTACCGTAGCACACAGCAGTTTGAAACGCGTTGTCTTAATGCAGTAAAAGAGAGCAGGAGCGGGATCATGGGATTGTATCGATATGATCAAATGGTTGGTTGCTTGCCTGATGGTTCGATGCACTGATACGGTTCTTCGTTAGGGTAATCACGGTACTCCTCGGAGGCAGAACCTGTCGCAAAGGACACCGATACACAACCATCACCAAACAATGTGCAACAATATGATGCATGCATGAAACATGGCAATATGAGTGTGTTGGGCTAATGCAACTAAAACCAGAAGGGTTTGAACCAATTTGAATCAAAGATTCAAATTTCAAACTCAAACATGGCCTTTTAAAGTGCTTTTCCTTGTTATGCTTAAAACATCAATTTAACTTGTTTGATCATGCATGAAAATAGTACAGATGGATAGATTGGATTTTTCTGATCATTTTTCATATATAATTTGTCCAATTTGGAGTTACAGAATAAAAGTTATGAATTTTTGAAGTTTAAATAATATTCTGGAATTTCCTGATTTAATTTAAATCCAGAATATAAATATTGCGCCAGCATGACGTCAGCATGACGTCAGCGGTCAACTGCGGCTGGCTGGGGTCAAACCTGACGTGTGGGGTCCACACGTCAGTGACAGGGGGGTTTAACAGGGTTAATTTAATCCTAATTAGGAATTAGTGGCGCTGGGGCCCACTGGTCAGTGTCAGGGGGGTAGTTAGTTTAACTAATTCGGTTAGTGCTAATCCTAATTAGCTAACAGGGCTGGGCCCACCTGTCAGGGACACAGGGGGGTCCTGCCGTGGTCAAGGTGGGTCAAACCCACCGGCGACATGACGCCGGCGAGGCCCGAGACGGCGGCGCGATGCGGAAACGCGCTACAGGGCACGGGCGAGGCCGTGCTTGGGCTCGTTGGAGAGCCCTTGCTCCCGCGCGTCGAACGGTGGTGGTGGCCGTGCCTGTGGTGGCCGGTACCGACGACGGCGAGCTCGTGAGCGGCGGCCGGAGTTCGGCCAACGGCGGGTTAGGCGATGCAGGGCGCTAGGGGAGGCGTTGGTGCGTGCTACGTGCTCCTGGTGAGGTGTGGAGCACGATGGTGTGCTCGGCTTCGAGCTACAACGGCTCCAGCCAC
>NW_021312979.1:0-1070 GCF_002162155.2 Triticum dicoccoides | reverse complement strand
AAGAAGCCGAGAGGGTCCATTGGTTTCGGGCCCAATGCGTGGTAGTAGCTGAATCATGGATCACAAACACAGAACTCAGTTCCTGAGGACGGCTGCAATGAGACAACCCACCATGTACTCCTACATGGCCTCTCACCGCTACCTTTACCAAATCGTGTTCACACGCTTAGCTCACACACCATAGGACATGTTCACACACCTCTGATTCATCCCGGATGAATCAGACCTGACTCGACTCTAAGCAGTAGCAGGCATGACAAACAAGCATGAATGAGTAGGCACAACAGGGCTCAAACAACTCCTACTCATGCTAGTGGGTTTCATCTATTTACTGTGGCAATGACAGGTCATGCAAAGGATAAAGGGGTTCAGCTACCGCAGCAGGTAACAGATGAATCGTTGTTGTCCTAATGCAGTAAAAGAGAGCAGGACCGAGAGAGTGGGATTGTATCGGAATGAACAAGGGGGTTTTGCTTGCCTGGCACTTCTGAAGATAACATTGAGTCTTCATCAGTGCCAACGATCACAACGTCGGAACATCGTCTACCGGGAGGGAACAGGTACCGGCAACAAAGAAGAAATACAATCAATTCAATGCACAATATGATGCATGCTCATGACATGGCAATATGAATGTGTTTTGAGCTAATGCAACTAGCAACAGATTAAATGAAGTTGGTTTGAATACAAGATTCAAATTCAAACTCCATATGTGATTATTCAAATGCCATTTAATTGATTTGTGCTAAACAGCAGCTATATGTTGTTCTAACATGCATGAAAATGGTACAGATGGATTCCTTGAATTTTTCTGATAATTTTTCATATATAATTTATTTAATTTGGAGTTACGGTTGAATTTCTATGATTTTTAGAAGTTTTTTTACAATTTTCTGGAATTTCCTGAATAATATAAATCCAGAAATGAATTATGGCGTCAGCACCACGTCACTGTGACGTCAGCAGAGTCAACTGGGCTGGTCCAGGTCAAACCTGACGTGTGGGGGCCACACGTCAGTGACACAGGTTAGACAGGGGGGTTAGTTTAGTTTAATTAAAGATTAGGGGCA
>NW_021312978.1:0-2186 GCF_002162155.2 Triticum dicoccoides | reverse complement strand
TGTGAAGATTGCTTGACTTGTCCAAAGATAGCTAAAATCTTCCAAAGTCTAAAATTGGGAAAAGGTTAAGGTTTTAATTTGTCAAGTAGTCTAATCACCTCCCCCCCTCTAGACATACTTCAAGGTCCTACAAGTGGTATCAGAGCTTTGGTCTCCATTTGCTTTGATTTCCATAGCTTTTGGTGGTCATAGCCTTGATTTCACAACCTAGGAGAGTATGGTGTCTAGCGAGGGAAATTATCACCGTAGAGGTCCTTACTTTGATGGTACTAATTTTGCTAGTTGGAAGCATAAGATGAAAATGCATATTCTCGAACATAACCCCGCCGTTTGGGCTATTGTGTGTATTGGCTTGCAAGGTGAATTCTTTGATGGGAGAGAGCTGAACCGTGAAGCTAGCGCGGATGAATTGAAGATGATGCAATACAACGCTCAAGCTTGTGATATCCTCTTCAATGGCTTCTGCCCGAAGAATTCAACAAAATCAGCCGTCTTGAGAATGCAAAGGAAATTTGGGATACTTTGATTGATATGCATGAAGGTACTGACTCCGTCAAGGAATCCAAGTTGGATGTGCTCCAAAGTCAGCTTGACGAGTTCAAAATGAAGGATGGTGAAGGTGTCGCTGAAATGTACTCTAGGCTTGCTCTTATCACAAATGAGATTGTCGGCTTAGGAACTGAAGAGATGACCGACAGATTTATCATCAAGAAGATCTTAAGAGCATTGGATGGAAAGTATGATATCGTGTGCACATTGATCCAAATGATGCCAAATTACAAAGATCTCAAGCCAACGGAAGTCATTGGAAGAATTGTTGCTCATGAGATGTCACTCAAGGATAAGCAGGAACTTCACCACAAGAGTAGAAGCAAAGAAAGAAGCTCTAAGTCAAGGTCCTATAATGACAAAAGATCTTCTAGTCGAGAGCACAATTGCTACAATTGTGGGAGACCCGGACACTATTCCAATGAGTGTACGGCACCCTACAAAAGAAGAGAAGATTCTCCAAAAAGAAGAGGTAGAAGAGAAGAATCACCTCCAAGAGAGAGAAGGAGTAGAGATGATCGTTATGAACGAAGACCCTCACGAAGAAGCAAGGATCCAGAAAGAAGGACAAGTCATCAAAGAACTACACAAAACGAAGACATCAAGCTCATGTTGGTGAATGGGTATCCAGCTCCGACTCCGACAATCACTCTGAGAGAAGCTATCACTCCGACTCCTAATATACTCAAGATGAAGGTGTTGCCGGTCTAGCACTTGTGTGAACCAACTCCTACGACATATTTGATTCACCAAATGAAGGAATTGGAAGATGCTTCATGGCCAAAGGTCCTAAGGTAACACACCCCGAGTATGTTGATTTCAATAGTGATGAAATGACTTGCTAGGTGATGACGATTTACTTGTTGACAACTCTAGTGATGAATACTATGATGAAATGTCAATTAATCATGCAAATCAAGATAAAATGAATGACAATGATAAGGAGAAGATTGAGCTTCTAACTAAAGAATGAAACACTCTTAAGTTAGCTCATGAAATTATCTTCGAAGATCATCGAGAACTTTTAAGGGCTCATGAGAAGTTACGCTTTGAAAAGCCCAATCTTGAGCAAGAGCATGAGTTCTTAAAGGCAATCAATGATGATCTCCATAAGAAAAGTTCTTCTTACATTGCCAAGCGTTTACTCTTATCTACTTACATGCCTCAAGTCAAGTCTAGTAACAAGTACAAGAAAGATTCTTCCACTAGTAGTAACAATAATAATGTCAAATCCAATGTTGTTACTTGTAGTAGTTCTCTTGATTCCACTAATGATTCTCTTAGCCAAGTTACACTTGAGCAAGAAAATAGCTTATTGAAGGGAATTATAGAGAAAGGTGTATACAAGAGCCTTGCCGGGAGTAAGCAATTCGAGGAAATTGTATGCCGATAACTCGGTTACAAAACATGATCATCTCATACAATAAAATATAGCATCACGTCTTGACCATATCACATGACAACATGCCCCGCAAAAACAAGTTAGACGTCCTCTACTTTGTTGTTGCAAGTTTTACGTGGCTGCTACGGGCTTAGCAAGAATCGTTCTTACCTACGCATCAAAACCACAACGATAGTTTGTCAAGTTAGTGCTGTTTTAACCTTCTCAAGGACCGGGCGTAGCCACACTCGGTTCA
>NW_021312977.1:0-1062 GCF_002162155.2 Triticum dicoccoides | reverse complement strand
AAGTTGTATGGAGACTTGAACTCCGCCATCATGGTCCTTGCCGCATCCATCAACGTCCGGTTCTTCCTCTCCGCAACACCATTTTGTTGAGGGGTATATGGTGCGGAATATTGGTGCTTGATCCCTTCATCACTAAGAAACTCATCCAAGGTGTAGTTCTTGAACTCGGTGCCGTTGTCACTTCTTATTGTCAAGATCTTTGCATTGTGTTGACGTTGAGCTTCATTTGCAAAGTCGATGACGGTTTGTTGAGTCTCACTCTTCCTCTTGAAGAAGTATACCCAAGTGTATCTTGAATAATCATCCACAATCACCAAGCAATACTTTCTCCCTCCAAGACTATCAAAAGATGGAGGCCCGAAGAGATCCATGTGAAGGAGCTCCAAGGGTCTCTTTGAGTAGATGATGGTTGAAGGAGGGTGAGCCTTTTCATGAAGCTTTCCTTCGATACAAGCACTGCAAGCACGATCTTTGGCAAAACTAACATTTGTTAGTCCACGAACATGGTCCCCCTTGAGAAGACTTTGCAAAGATCTCATATTAACGTGGGCTAAACGGCGATGCCAAAGCCATCCCACATCAACTTTAGCCATTAGGCATGTCGCGGTCTTAGTGGGTTGCTCCGAGAAGTTAACCACATAGAGACCGTTCTCGACATGCCCAACAAAGGCTACTTTAAGAGTCTTGCTCCACAAGAGGGCCACGGTATCAATATCAAAGAAGGTGGCAAAACCCATGAGTGCGAGTTGACGAACGGAAAGTAAATTGAATGCAAGGGACTCAACAAGCATGACTTTCTCGATCGTTAGATCATGAGAAATGACAACCTTGCCAAGACCCAATACCTTAGAATGTGAGGCATCACCCCATTCGACATTGGTGGGCATAGATGGGATATTGTGCACGTCCACCACCAAGTCCTTGCTCCCGGTCATATGATTTGTTGCTCCACTGTCGAGCAACCATGATCCTCCACCGGAAGCAAACACCTACAAGAGATCAATGCTTGGTTTTAGGTACCCATTGAGTAATGGGTCCTTTGATGTTAGTAACAAGGGTCTT
>NW_021312976.1:0-2469 GCF_002162155.2 Triticum dicoccoides | reverse complement strand
CTGAAGTGCCCAGCAGGGATAGGCTGGTTGTGGAACGTGGGTTTCAAGGGGTTCAATATCACCCCCTTTCCCACGTCGACCTTCTGGCCTTTTATCAAGTAGAGTATGGGTGCACAGGGTTTCTTCGCCCTACAAACACATATGTCTGTGGCGTAAAACATCCGAAAGGCAATGAAAATGGAATATTCTATATATATATATATATATATATATATATATATATATATATATATATATATATATATATATATATATATATATATATATATATATATATATGTTGGTGCGACATGTAATTACCGTGATGGCGTCGAGCTCAGCCAAAGACGAAGGCCCACCTAGCGCGCCAGAGACTGAGGACGGGCTGCTATGAGCGGGAGCGACCGCGAGAGGAGGCCCGGTTGTGTGAGAAAGTGATGGTGCAGTGTTGTTGTTGTTCAAGGAGTTGCTCCCGACGAAACTGGGCATCAGGAAATCATGTACCGTCTTGTCTGGATTTGCCTTCGTATAGTTGATGATAGCTGGAACCAAGTTAGCAGCGAAATCATTTCTACAGGCAGTTACAGCTGCATTGACTGCCTGCTGTAGCAACTCATTTGTCTCCTCGGCTATTTTTTCCGCGTCCTCAGCTGCTTTTTTCTCGACCGCAAGCTTCACCTTTGCGTCGATGTCCGCCTGACTAAACTTCTTTTTCTGCTTCTTGGCCTCTGGGCCCTCATTGTAAAACACCTTCCATGTGGCGCCGTCTCCAGCGTCGTGCACACGACCATATTGCGGCCGCTGGCCCAAAGGGAGTCCCTTAAGTTCGTTCAAGGCCCGGTTGAGAGGGGTGTCCCATTTGGGCCTCATCAGAGAAGCAGGGCTTCCGACTGCAAGCTAGTGATGCTTCTGCAGTAGTCTAATCAATTTCCTCGTGATCTGGTCTGTGTAAAAAACCTTTTTCTCCTTGTCCCACTTGTAGCAGGCCCTGATGAAGTCACGCTCCAAGGGGTTGGTGAACTTCACGAAGGGGTCTGGGAGACCCGCGGCTTCACGTTCCACATCCTCCTTATCCTATATGGGCCTTTTAACGAGGTAGCCACGGCTTCTGAGGTGATACTTCCCCATGTCCCTTTACTGAAGGCTCTTGAATTTCGCAGCCTTAGCCTTGGCTGCCTCGGTAGCACAAGTGTCCTTGAACTTTTCGAACTCCTCTTCTGTAAGTGTCGGATTTTCCTCCAGAATCTTGGACAGGGGTTCCTCAGCCTCAATAGCTCGTTTCACCCTCCCTTTCCAGGAGGCCAAATCATTGCTGAACATGCCCATGGCGTGATTGTTAATCTTTTTCATCTTCGGATCATCCCATGGTTGTTCTATGTTATCATCCAGGTCGAGGAACTTGAATCTCTTGTGCAACTTCGTTAGGAGCAACTGCGTCAAATGTTCTTTACTCCTTAAGTCATCATCGTTGATGCTCGCGCATTCCCGTAGGATGCATCCTACTTGGTTCCCATAGCACTTGCGAGGTTCTTCCGGCTCTAATGGCTCAAACTTGCCAGGTGCCATCTTTGTGATCACAAGTCATCCAATCCCTACTTTGTTAGGTTTTCGTATCCTCTGCTTCTTATGCTTCCTCTTTTCGGTAGCGGCATCGGCGTCGGTACCTTCCCCGCCGGTATCTTCCCCGCCGGTACCCTTCCCGCCGGTACCTTCCCCGCCGGTCTCGGCGCCGCCATCGGTGCCAGCGCCATTGGTGTTGATGTTGGCGTCAGTACCATCATCGAGGCTGACCTGCAAACCTTGCTTAGCAGTCAAATAGTCGAGGTAGTCTTGTTCACCCTCATAATCCATCTCGTCTGCATCTTGGTCAAAAGACCCAGTTTCTTCGTTGTTCGACATGTTTCCTATGATTAAGTGTCCTCGTTTATTTCTAAAAGTATGAAAAAAATGAGAAATGACATAAAAAAGAAATCTATGTGCCAGCACTCGATATGCCAACTATCTAGCACAAATCATGCCAAAATTCACGGCAAATTTCGGCATGACCTTTGCTAAAAATGGATATATCGAGCGCCTGAAATTCACCGGAACGGAAATGAATCAACATTCCGGTGTAACATAGGCCACTCAGATCATTTACCAAATGACATGTTCAAATTCCAAACATGACATGTCTAAAACATGACATATCCACATATCACATGTCCAGTTCAAATTTGCATATAAATTCAGCCTACCTAAATTTGCTTTAACAAGGGATATTGATTTGGACAATTGCTTAAATGCTGCCTTTTCTTTTAACTACAATTGCTTAACCGTAAATTTCTGTCCTATTTTAAAACCTAGCTAAATTCATAACTAAATAGATAACCTAATTAACCTACTGCCCTAACTAAAACCTAAGTAAATTAACCAAGAACCCTAGCTAGCAGAGAGGGGGGGAGGGGGGTTTACAGAGGGTGCAGGGGCGAGGAGGGGAGGAAGCAGAGG
>NW_021312975.1:0-1929 GCF_002162155.2 Triticum dicoccoides | reverse complement strand
GTGAGAGCAGACAACCGAGCAATCTATACTAAAAATTCTTTATTATATTCAGTGTTGCATGTTCATAAGTTATTGGTTAAGTGCTATGACAAGTGAGCATCCAAAAGTGTGTGGACAGATCAGAGTCACACTGGTTGAATTCTGGGTTAAATACTATGACAAATTCAATTGTTTAGTTGAACAGCAAAGAATAACATGTTGTTAATGCATTATTTTGATATTATGTTTTTGAAATTGTGGCATCAGATTGTCAAACATCACATGATTGGTCGAGTGGGTTTTAATTATTTTAACCATTCAGTACACAAGAGAATTCTATAATAACATGATATCAATGTGCCCTATGTCTTGTTTCACATATGTGCATGGTTGTGCAAAACCAAATACAGTACAAACTAGTACGAAAACATATGCAGAATTTTATTTGGACGCAAAAGACCAAAGATTTATAAGATAACTCAATTAAAACACATCTTTGTGAATCTAGATAATTTATCATTTGGTCTGAATGCTCATCACGTAAACACTCCATATGCTATGAGATGATTGGGATTAGCACACAACAAAAATTATTAGTGGAAAGACCACAGAGGAACAAGAGTACACTAACCTTGTCATACTGCTTCCCATCTTTTCTAAATTGTTTAACAGCTGTCCACATCCCTGCTCCTGAATCTATATCCTTCAGCCACTGAGGGAGAGGTATATCTATGTAGTCTCTGGGTTGTGCCACTGGTAAAGATTCAGAGCTGACAACAGCCCTCCCAGCAGGGGAGGCAGAATCAATCTGAAGGCCATCGGTATAACCATGCCCGTCAGATCTTGCTTCCTTCCATCCGACAACAGGTAATACCATAGCAGAATCTGCTTCCAGGTGGTCATCCTGGGCTTGGCTGCCACAGTATGCGATCCCCATAGAACTATTGCTGATAGTTCTTTCACTCGAATCACTCGAATCTTTTGCTTTTACAACACGTACATCCATCTTGCCCTAGTTACCAACAAGTTAATAAAATGAGGAAGCAGAAATGGGATGAGGAGAATATATTGAAGGAAGGTAGATGAAAGCAAACCTGGTTTCCGGAGGGTAGAACGGGGAGATGCTTGGCAGGGAGCCCTGGGATGATTTGTTTTTCCTACTGATATGAGAGCAAGGTTGGAGTGTGTAGAGGAAGAGAAAACACAGGTTTGTAAATTGTGTTCTTACCAGGAATATAAACGCGGGGAGGAGGGGTGGGGGATGTCAAACCGTGTTGCTTTCTACAGCTAAAGCTGTCACCTGCAAAGTACAGCTAGCAGGTATTAATCCTTAATTACTTGCTGCCAAAAAGAGCTCTGCTAATATATATATCCTTGTGTTTTCACAATTATGTCTCTATATAGTATAAAATCTGGATCCATTGTATGTGGATAGCTTTGGGGAAAGATTCAGAATGTCATTACTACCATAGAATTTGTGTCAAAATCTATTACTTACTAAAATAGTTCTTTGTAGTTATTGGTCGTTACCAAAAAAATGTGGCATATATGAATTTGCATTACAGAAAAGGTGCCCCGCATAGTAGGCCCACGCAAGCTTGCAAAGATGTACATAAAACAATGTATACAAGAAATATATCAATAGGGCATCCAAAGGGAAAGTAGTTGCTATATGGATCGCTGCAGCCTCGCTACATGCACTTATATATCCAGCCATTTGAAAACCTGGAGATGGGTGCGCTGGCCTGGTGCATGTCAGAACTGACCGTTCTAATTACCGGGCCTTTTTGTGCCCATGTGAACACTGGTGGATTTTTGGACATCTCTCACCCGATTATATCACATGCATGCTCTCTATCTCACGCTCTCTCTCTTTTTCACGCGCTCTCGCCCTCTCACACATGCTGCACGATTTGGCCTATAAAAATAAAAAGCTCTCCCTGACACACA
>NW_021312974.1:0-1458 GCF_002162155.2 Triticum dicoccoides | reverse complement strand
TTCTTGCCACTACTCGTCTTATTTTGCTTCAGCGGTATTGTGGGATGAAGCGGCCCGGACCAACCTTACATGTACGCTTACGTGAGACAGGTTCCACCGACTAACATGCACTAGTTGCATAAGGTGGCTAGCGGGTGTCTGTCTCTCCCACTTTAGTTGGAGCAGATTCGATGAAAAGGGTCCTTATGAAGGGTAAATAGAAGTTGACAAATCACGTTGTGGTTATTCGTAGGTAAGAAAACGTTCTTGCAAGAACCCTATTGCAGCCACGTAAAAGATGCAACAACAATTAGAGGACGTCTAACTTGTTTTTGCAGCAATTTGCTTTGTGATGTGATATGGCCAAAAGTTGTGATGAATGATGAATGATATATTGTGATGTATGACATCATGTTCTTGTAATAGGAATCACGACTTGCATGTCGATGAGTATGACAACCGGCAGGAGCCATAGGAGTTGTCTTAATTATTGTATGACCTGCGTGTCAATGATTTAACGCCATGTAATTACTTTACTTTATTGCTAAACCGTTAGCCATAGTAGTAGAAGTAATAGTTGGCGAGCAACTTCATGGAGACACGATGATGGAGATCATGGTGTCATGCCGGTGACGAAGATGATCATGGAGCCCCGAAGATGGAGATTAAAGGAGCTATATGATATTGGCCATATCATGTCACTACTATTTAATTGCATGTGATGTTTATTCTGTTTATCCATCTTGTTTACTTAGAACAATGGTAGTAAATAAGATGATCCCTCATAATAATTTCAAGAAAGTGTTCCCCCTAACTATGCACCATTGCTAAAGTTCGTCGTTTCGAAGCACCACATGATGATCGGGTGTGATAGATTCCTACGTTCACATACAACGGGTGTACGACAGTTTTACACATGCAAAAACACTTAGGTTAACTTGACGAGCCTAGCATGTACAGACATGGCCTCGGAACACAGAGACTGAAAGGTCGAACATGAGTCGTATGGTAGATACGATCAACATGGAGATGTTCACCGATGATGACTAGTCCGTCTCACGTGATGATCGGACACGGCCTAGTCGACTCAGATCATGTAACACTTAGATGACTAGAGGGATGTCAAATCTGAGTGGGAGTTCATTAAATAATTTGATTAGATGAACTTAGTCTAAAATCTTTGCAAAAATGTCTTGTAGATCAAATGGCCAACGCTCATGTCAACATGAACTTCAACGCGTTCCTAGAGAAAACCAAGCTGAAAGATGATGGCAGCAACTATACGGACTGGGTCCGGAACCTGAGGATCATCCTCATAGCTGCCAAGAAAGCATATGTCCTAGAAGGACCGCTAGGTGAAGCACCCATCCCAGGAACCAAGACGTTATGAACGCTTGGCAGTCACGTGCTGATGATTACTCCCTCGTTCAGTGCGGCATGCTTTACAGCTTAGAACCGGGGCTCCAAAAGCGTTTTGAT
>NW_021312973.1:0-1335 GCF_002162155.2 Triticum dicoccoides | reverse complement strand
ATTTTAGTATCTCTACATATGCTGATTATGTTGATTGTGATGTGGTACCTATGCAAGCATGTTCCTTATTACTTGGTAGACCATGGCAATTTGATAAAAATTCTGTACACCATGGTAGAAACAATCACTATACTCTTGTTCATAAGGATAAAAATATTACTTTGCTTCCTATGACTCCTGATTCCATTTTGAAAGATGATATTAATAGAGCTAATAAAGCACAACAGGAGAAGAATAAGAGTGAAAATCAGATTGTGGCAAAAAAATTTGAGCAACAAATGAAGCCTAATAATAAACCATCTAGTGTTGCTTCTGAAATTAAATTGAAAAGTGCATGTTTATTTGCCACCAAATCTGATATTGATGAGCTAGATTTCAGCAAATCTGTTTGCTATGCTTTTGTGTGCAAAGAGGCATTATTTTCATTCGAGGACGTGCCTTCCTCTTTGCCTCCTGCTGTCACTAACATTTTGCAGGAGTTTGCTGACGTCTTTCCACAAGACGTGCCACCGGGATTACCGCCTATTCGAGGGATTGAGCATCAGATTGACTTAATTCCTGGTGCTTCACTGCCAAACCGTGCACCATACCGTACCAATCCAGAGGAGACGAAGGAGATTATGCGTCAAGTACAAGAGCTTCTCGACAAAGGTTATATACGCGAATCCCTTAGTCCTTGTGCTGTTCCTATTATTCTAGTGCCGAAAAAGGATGGTACATCACGTATGTGTGTTGATTGTAGAGGCATTAGTAATATTACTATTCGTTATCGTCATCCTATTCCTAGGCTAGATGATATGCTTGATGAATTGAGTGGCTCTACAATATTCTCCAAAGTTGATTTGCGTAGTGGCTACCATCAAATTCGTATGAAATTGGGAGATGAATGGAAAACATCATTTAAAACTATGTTTGGATTATATGAGTGGTTAGTCATGCCTTTTGGGTTAACTATGCACCTAGTACTTTCATGAGATTAATGAACGAAGTTTTACGTGCTTTCATTGGACGATTTGTGGTAGTTTACTTTGATGACATATTGATTTATAGCAGATCTTTGGAAGAACATTTGGAACATTTACGTGCTGTTTTTATTGCTCTACGTGATGCACGTTTGTTTGGTAACCTTGGGAAGTGCACCTTTTGCACCGACCGAGTATCTTTTCTTGGCTATGTTGTTACTCCACAGGGAATTGAAGTTGATAAAGCCAAGATTGAAGCTATTGAGAGTTGGCCGCAGCCCAAAACGGTCACACAAATGAGGAGTTTTCTTGGCCTCGCTGGATTCTATAGGCGTTTTGTGAGAGATTTCAGCACCATTGCTGCACCTCTCAA
>NW_021312972.1:0-1195 GCF_002162155.2 Triticum dicoccoides | reverse complement strand
GTTTTCATCGTCGATTAGCATCGTCCCGCTCGCGCCCGAAGCTCGCGACGACCTTGTGCTTACCGCGCCCGCGACCCACGCCCTATGCGCGCCCGTCTGAGCCAACGCGCGCGCTCGCCCCCTGACCACGCTCGCGCATCCCCCGACCATGAGTCGCCCACCGCCGCGCTGCCGTGCTCGCCGACGCCGGGACGTGTCTGCCGTCGCGCCTCTGGCCGGCCCTTCCCCTCGCTGCTTGCCCCCCGTGCCGCTTGTTGCTCTTCTTAGCCCGGCGCCGTGGCTCTGCTCCACCCGCGCCGCCTCTGCTGCCTACCCGCCGTCGCCCTGCACGCCTTGGCCGCGCACAAGCGCGCGGCTGCTGCCGACCCTCGCGCTCGTGGGCTGCGCCCAGCCCTCCTTCCCTCGCTGCTGCCTCTAGCGTCGCGCCGTCGCCCAGGCACGCCCGTCTCCATTCGAGCGCCTGCACCCCCTACGCCTGTTAACCCGTGTGGCCTCCTGGGCCACTTACAAGTGGGGCCCGCCCCCTGTTTAAAAAAAGACAACAAAAAAGATTTTAAAATAAATAAATATAAAATTAGTTAATTAATTAACTTAATTAACCTCCCTTAGTTAGCCTAATGAAGTAGTTTAGTTAATTTAAATCAATTAATTAGGCAGTTCAATGAGAGACAGGCCCCACTACCCTGTTTGACCAGTCAATGGTCAGTGTTGACTGCTGACGTCAGGATGACGTCATGCTGATGTAGTATTATCTTTTTAGTTAATAATAATTCCAGAATATTATTTAAACTTTGGAAAATCATAGAAAATAATCAGTAGCTCGGATCAAGAAACTTTGTACATGAAAGTTGCTCAGAACGACGACACGAATCCGAACACGCGGGCCGTTCACCCGCTGCACGTCCCTATCATAGCAAACGTCGAACCTTTTCCCTTCGGTTCATCTATCTGAAAGACGTTCGGAACCGGGGAAAACTTTCCCGGATGCTTTCCCCCTTTGCCAGTATCGCCTAGCACTGCGTTAGAACACTTATAGCCCCGCTTATTGTCATGTTATGCATATGTTTGCGTGTATTTACTGTTTCTTCCTCCTCTTCTCTCCGGTAGACCCTGAGACCGATGCTGATGCCACCGTGACCGACTACGTCGACGACGACCCTCCTTCTCTTCTGAGCAACCAGGCAAGCCCCCCCCC
>NW_021312971.1:0-1165 GCF_002162155.2 Triticum dicoccoides | reverse complement strand
TGGTCTTGTACTAAACCCTGTATGGTGTGTATGACGATGGAATAAAAGAAGCAGTTTCTGTATCTACCATGTCATACGGATGATCATCTTGCATTCCGAGTTATTCCTTACATTTTGTATCCTATGTTGGAATTTTATCATCCTGACTAAATCATTGTCTTGTTTACCTAGGATGGTCAACACGCGCACTAACCCTGCTCCTCAAGAGCAGGCCGAAGGCAGTGAAGTCAGGGATGCAAATCTGCCTCATCCTCCTTCCCTAGCCGAGGTTATGATGGAAGCTGAGAGAAACAAGCGGGAGACCAACCGTTTGTTGGAGCGTATTGAACAGAACACAACACACCATCAGAGGACTAACGTGGTGTCACTCAGTGATTTTATCAAATTACATCCACCCACGTTCCACCACTCCGTCGAGCCTCTCGACGCTGATGACTGGCTTCGCAGTATCTCTCACAAACTCCGTTCCGCGCTGGTAGCGGAGGCTGACAAGGTCACCTTTGCTGCATATCATCTTGAAGGCCCCGCCAGTCTATGGTGGGAGAATTATGGAGCTATGCGCCCAGCGGGCCATGTCACTACTTGGGCTGAATTCAGCGAGGCTTTCCGTGAACATCACATTCCGGAGGGTCTCATGGACCGTAAACGTGAGGAATTTTGCAGTTTCACCCAAGGCCGACTTTCTGTGGATGCTTACAGCAGGGAGTTTGGTAACCTCGCACGATATGCAACCGAGGAAGTTTCTACTGACGCCAAGAAGCAAGCAAGGTTCCGTAAGGGACTTAGTCCTGAGCTTCGCCGCGACCTCCGTCTGCATGAGTGCACATCTTTTCAGAAACTTGTTAACAAAGCCATCAGTGCTGAAACTGGTCAGACTGACTATGACGCAACACGCAAGCATGGCCGTGACATGGGTTCCTCATCCGGTGCTGGTCCTCAGAAGCGCCGCGTGTGGGTACCCAACACCGCCCTGCCACCCAGGTTCACACCGAGGCCATCTTTCCAGGCGCCTCGCCCTGTTCAACAGTCTGCTCCAGCCAAGCCCTATGGGGGTCCAACCAACAATGCTCCTCCACGTACCAGTTCCGTGACTTGTTTCAAGTGTGGGGAATCTGGTCACTATATGCGTGAGTGTCCCCAGACCAACCCCAACCAGTCTGCTAAA
>NW_021312970.1:0-1831 GCF_002162155.2 Triticum dicoccoides | reverse complement strand
CCACTCAGCACGGTCGTATGCCTTACTCATGTCCACCTTAACTGCCGCAAACTCTTCCTTTCCAGTCCTTTGAGACGATCTTGTACAGCACGTTACACAAGCTTATTGGACGAAGATCTTTAATTCTGTCAGGGTTTTTGACCTTTGGTATGAGTACCACATGTGTATCATTCCAGCCCGTAGGCAAATCTCCTCCTTCAAGCACACGCCGGACCTCCTCGGTGATGTTCATGCCCATCAACTGCCAGTATTTCTTGAAGACCAACGCTGGCATACCGTCCGGGCCCGGTGCTTTCATGTCACCTATCTGGTCAAGCGCAGCCTTGATCTCCATATCTGAGAAAGCAGCCGTAAGGCTAGCATTCATGGCACTAGTAACCTTAACTGGCACAACACGGAGGAGCTCATCATACTGCACATTACCATTTGAAGTGAACAGCTCCTGAAAATAAGACATGACATAGTTAGTGAGCTCCCTACCTTCCTCTACTACTACTCCATCTTCCTTCCTAAGCCTCCGGATCCTGTTGGCCTTCCTTCTTGCCGAAGCATATCTAAAGAAAAACTTCGTGTTTCTATCCCCCTCCTTTAGCCACCATGCGTGTGCTCTTTGTCTCCAATTGATATCTAGTACCTCCTCCAGATGATCAACCAAACACCGCAGCCTCACCTCCTCCGCCACTTTCACCAGTGAAATATCCTGCTTTCTACACTCCTCCAGTTCGCGTTTTGCCTCCTTCAACTTTTTCTCGGTATCCCCCACCACATCCCTACTCCATTACAAAAGATCACGGGCTACTCCCTCCAACGCCTCGGCCACGTCCGCCTGACCTCCTTCCTGAACCCTCCTCCACGCCTCCTGTACTATCAGAAATACTACATGTTAACCTCACATACAAGTTGGGGCTTCAAACACATTCTTTCATCGATTCTCAAGCAACTTAAATAAACATACTACTGGAGTACTACCTTTTGAGCATGGCTAAAATAGTTTAGGCAGAGAGGATACTTATCAAGAAAATACTAGTACTGTAATTAATGATTTAGTGTACGCACCTTAATATGATCCTAGTCTATGTTAACAACGGCAAGGCTCGTGAGTTTCCTTGTCAATCATAGGTGTCATGCCTCGCCATCAAGTAATGAGCAATGCCACTGAAGAGCATTGCAGAAAAAAGAACCATGAGCCTGAGCCTGAGCCTGAGAGGGAAAGGAAGCGAGGAGCCCACCACCGACTTGCCGCCGACAAGGTGCGGCTATATCCTGAGAGGGGAGGGGGAGGGAGGTAGGGAACCCACCACTAGATTGCCGTACGCGGGATGCTGGGGCCTCGGATGGGAGGGATGCGACGAGCACAACGGATCTGGACCGCCGTCGCCGGCGGCAAGCGAGAGGGCTGTTAAAATATTGGGGAATTTCAGGGCCTGTGCTGTGCTGCGAAGGGGACACGAAGAAGGATACTTGAGAAAAAATAACAACTCCACCAAGATCTGGGCCATCCAATTCCAATCTGGCAGTTTTGATTGATTTTTTCTAGTTTTTTCTACCAGATGTTTCTATCCTACTAGTCTTCCTCCCGGACTAGAGATACCTAGGCAAGCTTACAATGCGGATCATCAAATGGATGACACAAAACATTTATGAGCATTCAGACGTGACCGTGGACAGCCGGACAAAGGGAGGCCATCCAACTGTAGTCACCAAATAAAATTAACACTTACTTCTCATTCTTTTTATGGATTAATTTTTACAAGGCAAAAGAACCCTAAAACAACTAAAAATCATCAACCAGCGGACGATGTGTGACAGTCTCGCCTCGTCGTCATTGGCG
>NW_021312969.1:0-1003 GCF_002162155.2 Triticum dicoccoides | reverse complement strand
AATATGAAAGTTTGGGAAAGTCCTTTTATTCCCTCTCATTTAACTTTCAAAAAGTTTCGAATTCACTCACTTTCAGTCAATCAATCAAGGAATCAATCAAATCTATCTATTTGTTTATAACATTCCAAAATTTAGAATTTTGGGATGTTACAAACTACCACCCTTAAAATGAATCTCGTCCTCGAGATTCGGAGAGGCTAGAAAGAATAGGTTAGGGTTTGGGGTCTTCTCAAAGTCCATCGATCATCTCCGAGGTCTCGGGTGCTACCACCCTTAGAAACATTGTTACGGTTCCATCAAAACTCATATACTCCATCCTTATCGTTGACAGTGTCAGTCTTCTCAGATATTAAGGATAATCCCTTCTCTGGCTCTTCCGGTAGTGGCATAACCTTTTCCTCAATTCCTTTGTCCTTTCATCTTGGTAAGGTTATCCCGAAACTGGGTCTTCATAGCTGACGGGTCTGACGCCAATGCTAAACAACTATTGATATCTCGTGGTGGTCAACAATTTATGGTTTCTCCTGCAGGAAATGAATCTGGGTTGATCCTCACCGTATAACCTACGGTTGGCAACAACTGCCGTGTACAAGGAAAAAAATACCTATACCTTTCTAAGGTTCAAACAAGGTTTTGATCGTCGTCTCTCCACTATAGGTAAGTCACTCAGATTTACCATCCCATATAGCAAAGCGAATAATAAGAGTAAGTCGGTATGGTGATCAATCCATCCCGCACCCAAATCATTTCCTTGTACATGGTTTAGCGAATCTCGCATTCTAACACTCGGTCATCCTCACAAGCATTGCAGAATTCTTCTTGTCGACGAACCAAGTTCGGAAAATCCATTGATTCTGCAAGCCAAACAAACACCTATCGTTACTTAACAACTCTCAGGTTTTGCGTAAACTCCTATAGAATCGTCGGTTGATACAAGTCGTAACTTCTTCCAGGGTTTTTCCTTCAGCAAGAGTGTGCTTGCTTCTTGGCAGGTCCTGGGGCC
>NW_021312968.1:0-8240 GCF_002162155.2 Triticum dicoccoides | reverse complement strand
GGCTAGAGTGAAATGATTATGTCGGTAATGAGAGTGGTGTCGTGAACACGATTTGGTAAAGGTATCGATGAGAGGCCATGTAGGAGTACATGGTGGGTTGTTTCATTGAAGCCGACCTTAAGCACTGAGATCTGTATGTGTGATTTAAGATACAGCTACTACCATGCATTGGGCCCTGAAATATGACCCCGCTCGACTTCTTATTCACCCTAGCTCTCTGTCCAGGAGTTGCAAGTAGTTTCTGGTGTTTGTAGCCTACTGGAGGCCGTGGACAGCGCTGACCGTAGGGGTGGGCTGTGATGCGGTAGGTACGTGGCCGGGTGTACCGAATACCCGTTAGGTATCTCGGGAACCCTGTTCACATCGTTCGGGGCCGTATGGGAAACCTCAGCCGAACTCCCTGCGGATGGAACCTGGATAGGCGATAAACCTGGACTAGAGGTTTAGGTGTTTAGGTAGGTCGTGGTCTACACCCACGTCGGCTTTCGCTTGAAGTCTGCCGAGCACATGTCGTGTGCAGACGCTAAGTGGTGGAAACATGTATGAAGAAGTACACCCTTGTAGGGTTATCATGATCTATTCGAATAGCCGCGTCCGCGGTAAAGGACTACTTGGTTGCCTATACAGTTCATAGACAAGTAAACGGAAACTACTAAAAGCCTCAAGATAAGTGTGAGTGCCGAGGATGGCTCTTCCGTAGGAAGACGGAGGTGGATCCTCGGTAGTGTATTGAAGTTGTGAGTAGTGGACTCGTGTACGCAAAACCATTTCAAGTTGGAGTCTCGTAGGTTAGCCTAGCCAAGAGTCAAAGCTGGCTTGCTACAATAACTCCACCAACCCTTCTTGATAATATGCATGTATGTAGGATCTGATGTAAGTCTTGCTGAGTACCTTTGTACTCATGTTGCTATAATTTACATTTTTACAGAAGACGCTGCAACCCCTTCTGATGGGTTCTACGTAGACGTTGACATCAATGAGTAGGCTAAGGCCCAGGTGGTGATCCTGAGCTTGTGAAGGACCACGTAGTATAGCTAGGCTTTCCAAGCCTCTTTTATTTTACTAGTTGTCTGTACTCAGACAAGTTACTTCCGCTGCTCGTTTGTATGACTGTATGACTTGAATGCTGGGTCGTGTGACCCGTACCTTTGTGTATGTTATGTATGGCTCTCTGAGCCTTAAATATAGTACTTGTGTCATAGAGTCATGTTGTGATGCCTTGTTGTGTTTGCACATATCGAGCATATTGTGTGTATGATTGGAATGCTTGGTATGTGTGGGATCTGACTACCTAGTTGTTTATCCTTAGTAGCCTCTCTTACCGGGAAATGTCTCCTAGTGTTACCACTGAGCCATGGTAGTTTGCTACTGCTCTGGAACACTTAGGCTGGCCGGCATGTGTCCTTCCTCGTTCCTGTGTCTGTCCCTTCGGGGAAATGTCACGCATTGAGTACCAGAGTCCTGTTAGCCCACTACAGCCCGGTTTACCGGAGTCCTGCTAGCCCAGTGCTACAGCCCGGACCCACTTGCTGATGACCGACACGTTCGTTGCTGGGTCATGGATGCCTGTCCCTGTAAGCACTGTGCCACTTTGGGTTTACGACTAGTCATGTCAGCCCGGGCTCTTTATCATATGGATGCTAGCGACACTATCATATACGTGAGCCAAAAGGCGCAAACGGTCCCGGGCAAAGGTAAGGCGACACCCGTGGGGATACCGTGCGTGAGGCCGCAAAGTGATATGGGGTGTTACAAGCTAGATCGATGTGACATCGAGTCGGGGTCCTGACAGCGTTGGCATCAGAGCCAGGACTGCCTGTAGGTTCTCCAAGCCAAACTGGTCGATGTTGAGTCTAGAAATTCTTTAGTTATATGTAGGGGAATTGTTTGTGGGTTGGCACGTAAGGCTCTTTTTACTCCTTTATCTTATGACATTCTGATCTAAGTCAGTCTATTCTTCCTCCGGGGGTTAAGGAATTAGGATCTATTCTCTCTATCAGGATCACGTGTTACTAATTAGTAGTACCTTATAGGTTTGATGGATACAATCCTAGTTCAATTCTACTACCACATTATGTTGCTAGGATGGACTCAGAACTTGATATGATGATGTTGAGTGTGTATGAAATCCTTTGTCAAATGTCTCAAAATCCTTCTTGAGCATTTACAGCTGTTATGCTGCCGAAATTTTGTTAGAAATTCTAATGCCTTTGCATTATGATTGTGTTTTCAGATGGCCACTCGCGACCTCAATCAAGTGGTTCGCCTGACTCGATGCCTAGATGTACCCGGTCATACCGCCATGTTGGTCATGGTAATGACTGAGGCTGGATACCGTTGGTATCCTGAGTACACGGTCGAAGAACAATTCTGAGACTTTAATCAAAGCCAGTATCTCTGCACTGTCAGGATATTTCCATCTTATCCTGGGTCCACCGAGCCCCTTCACTGCTCCTATGGACTCGGGGTTACTATTGAGATGGCTGTGCAGGACGCCGCCTACTCTATGATGACCATCATGCGAGTCAGATCTGGCCTATTTCGGGACTCTGATTTCCGGTATATGCCAGGATCACTTTCGGGAGCACAAGGGTATCTCCAGGCTATCTATGCTGACCCCACCCAGGAGGATTCACGGACTCGCACTACTGCTGAGATGCTCGAGGATAAGGACCGTGAAAATCGGCCCTTGAGGTTAGAGCTCTTCAATACCCGTGCTGACCACTGGGCCACATTGACTCGGTTTGCACCGGCGGTGCAAGCTGGATATTCAGATATGCGCGATCTCTATCCTGTGAGATCTGCTCTGCCAGACGTGATGGGTTGGCGTGATGTAGGAGGCATCACCCCACCTCGCGGTCCCCGCAGGCCACCGTCTGTTGGTCCAAGACCTCATCCAGTCCCTATGGTCCACAAGCTCCGCGAGATCGTCTGTTTCCGGATGATCATGTTGAGCTTCCAGGCTATGGAGGTGACTTCTACGAGGACTACTACGGATCGGTCTGAGTTAGTGGTAGTATCACTAGTTCGTGTTAGCTGTGTCGTCTATCGTCCTGTGTGACTCGTGGGATATGACCTAGTTGTATCGCATTCCGGAGGTGTAGAAAAATAATGTATAGGAGCTTGGAATGCCTCCGATGAGATGTAATCCTCTTTTCACCGTAATAGTACCTTGTTTGGTCTTGTACTAAACCCTGTATGGTGTGTATGACGATGGAATAAAGAAGCAGTTTCTGTATCTACCATGTCATACGGATGATCATCTTGCATTTCGAGTTATTCCTTACATTCTGTATCCTATGTCGGAATTTTATCATTCCGACTAAATCATTGTCTTGTTTACCTAGGATGGTCAACACGCGCACTAACCCTGCTCCTCAAGAGCAGGCCGAAGGCAGTGAAGTCTGGAATGCAAATCTGCCTCATCCTCCTTCCCTAGCCGAGGTTATGATGGAAGCCGAAAGAAACAAGTGGGAGACCAACCGTTTGTTGGAGCTTATTGAACACAACACAGCACACCATCAGAGGACTAACGTGGTGTCACTCGGTGATTTCATCAAGTTACATCCACCCACGTTCCACCACTCCGTCGAGCCTCTCGACGCTGATGACTGGCTTCGCAGTATCTCTCACAAGCTGCGTTCCGCGCTAGTAGCTGAGGCCGACAAGGTCACCTTTGCTGCATATCATCTTGAAGGCCCCGCCAGTCTATGGTGGGAGAATTATGGAGCTATGCGCCCAGCGGGCCATGTCACTACTTGGGCTGAATTCAGCGAGGCTTTCCGTGAACATCACATTCCGGAGGGTCTCATGGACCGTAAACGTGAGGAATTTTGCAGTTTCGCTCAGGGCCGACTCTCTGTGGATGCTTACAGCAGGGAGTTCGGTAACCTCGCACGATATGCCACTGAGGAAGTTTCTACTGATGCTAAGAAGCAAGCAAGGTTCCGTAAGGGGCTTAGTCCTGAGATTCGCCGGGACCTCCGTCTGCATGAGTGCACATCTTTTCAGAAACTTGTTAACAAGGCCATCAGTGCTGAAACTGGTCAGACTGATTATGACGCAACACGCAAGCATGGCCGTGACATGGGTTCCTCATCCGGTGCTGGTCCTCAGAAGCGCCGCGTGTGGGTGCCCAACACCGCCCTGCCACCCAGGTTCACACCGAGGCCATCTTTCCAGGCGCCTCGCCCTGTTCAACAGTCTGCACCAGCCAAGCCCTATGGGGGTCCAACCAACAATGCTGCTCCACGTACCAGTTCCGTGACTTGTTTCAAGTGTGGGGAATCTGGCCACTATATGCGTGAGTGTCCCCAGACCAACCCCAACCATTCTGCTAAAGCTGTTGGCCGTGGCAAGCCGACAGGGAAAGTGTTCCACGCCAAGCCGGCCACCGCTACACGTGGCCATGTCAACTGTATCTCTGCCGAAGAAGCTCAAGAGGATCGCAACGTCGTTCTCGGTACGCTCCTTGTTAATTGCCACCCGGCATCTGTTCTTTTCGATACAGGAGCCTCTCATTCATTTATATCCGAGAACTATGCTCGTTTGCATAACACCGCATTCTGTAACATGCCATCCACTATGGAAATTTCTACTCCCGGTTCTAGATGGCAGACCTCCAGGGTAAGTTATGGAAATGAAATCCAAGTCGACAGACTTGTTTTCCTTGCATCTTTGATAGCTCTCAAATTTTCAGATATTAATATCATTTTGGGTATGGACTGGATGTCAGCTCATCATGCCAAAATTGATTGCTTCTCTAGGACTGTTCAACTCACTCATCCTTTGGGGAAGATAGTCAATATCTTGACCCGATTAGCCAAGCGACAATTATATTCTCTTAATGCCAGCCCTTTGCCAGACCTTGAGGACGTTCCGGTAGTCCGTGACTTCCCGGATGTCTTCCCAGAGGAATTGCCAGGTGTTCCACCTGACAGGGATGTTGAGTTCGTAATAGACCTCATTCCAGGAACCGTTCCGATTGCTAGAAGACCCTATAAGATGGCACCACTAGAACTAGCCGAGCTTAAGAAACAACTCGATGAGTCCTTGAAAAAGGGTTTCATCCGACCTAGTTCATCTCCGTGGGCTTGCCCCGTCCTCTTCGTCAAGAAGAAGGATGGTACGGACCGGATGGTTGTAGATTACCGACCTGTCAATTTGGTCACAATCAAAAACAAATATCCGCTCCCTAGGATCAACGACCTGTATGATCAGCTCGCTGGATCCTCAGTCTTCTCCACAATGGATTTGAGGTTGGGCTACCATCAAATCAAAATCAGAAACGGGGACATTCCTAAAACGGCCTTTGTTACTCGTTATGGCCAATACGAGTACACCGTCATGTCCTTCGGTTTAACCAACGCTCCAGCCACCTTTTCTCGGTTAATGAACTCAATCTTCATGGAGTATTTGGATAAATTCATCGTAGTTTATCTCGATGATATACTCATCTACTCCAAGAACGAGGAGGAACATGCCGAACATCTAAGGCTAGTGTTGAAGAAACTTCGAGAGCACCGCCTTTATGCCAAGTTTTCCAAATGTGAATTCTGGTTGTCAGAAGTGACCTATCTGGGTCATGTAATATCTGGTAAAGGTATTGCTGTTAACCCTGAGCGAGTTCAAGCCGTCCTTAATTGGACTCCACCTGAATCGGTCAAGCAAGTTCGGAGTTTTCTAGGCTTAGCAAGTTATTGCCGTCGCTTTGTCGAAAACTTCTCCAAAGTTGCTAAACCTCTAACCGAACTCCTCAAGAAAGATAAAAAGTTCGAATGGACTCCACAATGTGAGCACAGCTTTCAGGAACTGAAAAGACGCCTGACTTCTGCTCCCGTACTGGTACCGCCAGACTTCTCCAAGGACTTTGTTATCTACTGTGACGCCTCGCGACAAGGACTAGGTTGCATTCTCATGCAAGATTGACACGTAATTGCTTACGCTTCACGGCAATTGCACCCACATGAGGAGAATTATCCTACTCATGATCTAGAGCTTGCAGCCGTAGTCTATGCACTTAAGACCTGGCGACATTACCTCCTCGGTAACCGTTGCGAAATATTCACTGATCACCAAAGTCTGAAGTACATTTTCACCCAACCGGATTTGAATCTTAGGCAAAGACGTTGGGTTGAGTTGATCACAGATTTCGACTTAGGAATAATTTACACCCCAGGGAAAGCCAACGTCATGGCTGATGCGCTAAGTCGTAAATCTTATTGTAACAACCTGATGTTACAACAAAGTCAACCGCTTCTCCATGAGGAATTTCGGAAGCTTAACCTTCACATTGTTCCTCAAGGATTTCTTTCCACCTTGGTAGCGAAACCTACTCTTACGGATCAAATCATCGCTACCCAAAAGCGAGATAAGGGAATATCTAAAATCAAGGAGAACATTGCTAGCGGAGGTGCTAGTTGTTTCTCCACAAATGATCATGGTGTTGTGTACTTTGGGAACCGTTTAGTGGTTCCCAAGAACCAGCATCTACGACAGTTGATCCTTAAGGAGGCTCATGAATCCCCTCTCACCATTCATCCCGGTAGTACCAAGATGTATCAGGACCTACGCCAGAGGTTCTGGTGGACTAGGATGAAGAGAGAAATTGCTCAGTATATTGCTAGCTGCGACGTCTGCCGTCGTGTAAAAGCAGAGCATCAACGGCCTGCTGGCACCCTTCAACCCTTAGCCATTCCTGAATGGAAATGGGATAAAATTGGTATGGACTTCATTACCGGTTTTCCCAGGACCAAAAGAGGGAATAATGCTATCTTCGTCGTTGTTGATCGTCTTTCCAAAGTGGCCCATTTTTTACCTGTTCGCGAGAGTATAACCGCTAGTCAATTGGCAGACTTATACATCTCCCGGGTAGTGTCTCTCCATGGTGTTCCTTTGGAAATTAACTCGGATCGAGGAAGTCTTTTCACCTCTCGATTTTGGAAAAGTTTCCAAAATGCTACGGGAACCCGCCTTTCCTTTAGCACCGCTTTTCACCCTCAATCGAGTGGTCAAGTGGAACGCGTCAACCAGATCCTAGAAGACATGCTTCGAGCCTCTGTTATCTCATTCAGAATGTATTGGGAGAAGTGCCTTCCATTTGCCGAATTCGCTTACAACAACAGCTATCAATCTAGCTTGGGTAAAGCCCCTTTTGAATTTCTCTATGGACGACGGTGTCGAACACCCCTTAACTGGTCAGAGACCGGGGAAAGACAATTCTTTGGCCCGGATATGATTCAGGAAGCAGAAGAGCAAGTTCGCATCGTTCGTGAAAAGTTGAAAACAGCCCAATCTCATCAAAAGAGTCAATATGACCGAAAACATAAGGCTATGACTTTCGAGGTTGACGAGAAGGCTTACCTTCGGGTTACCCCTCTGAAGGGAACCCATCGTTTCGGTATCAAAGGCAAATTGGCTCCTCGTTACATTGGACCTTTTCGCATTCTCGCTAAACGAGGAGAAGTTGCCTACTAGTTGGAACTACCTCCGCACCTCTCCAGAGTCCACGATGTCTTCCACGTTTCTCAACTCAGGCGTTGCTTTTCGGATCCTATCCGTGGAGTGGACTACGAAACGCTTGATCTCCAAGATAATCTTACATATCGAGAGTACCCCATTCGTATCCTCGATCAGGCCGAGCGTACCACTCGACGTCATAATATCAAGTTTCTCAAAGTTCAATGGTCGCACCATTCTGAGGATGAAGCAACTTGGGAAAGGGAGGATCGTCTTCGACTTGAGTATCCCGCCTTCTTCCCGGAGGAACCCAAATCTCGGGACGAGATTCTTTTGAGTGGGGGTGAGTTGTCACACCCCAGCTAGTCATGCATTAGAGTGTTGCATCATGTTTATTCTTTCACCAGAAACCTGAAATGGGGATGACAGAACCCCCAGTCCCCTCTGAAACCAACTAGGGTTTACTAAAAACTTTTTCAATGAACCTGAAATGCCCTTCTAAAATGCCCATCATTTTTGTCTTGGTTCAGAACATCTGCCAAAAGTGATGCACATTTTCCTAGGCCATCTTAGGGTTTTTGAATTAAATCATAAATATTTGAATTTGGGCATTTAAAATTATATAAAATATTTAAATGCTCAAATATCTCCAAACTAAAATGTTTCATGTTGGAAATAATCCAACTGTGGACCAGGAGTAGTTTGGTGATTTTAGGAGTTGCCTAAGTATTTTATTTAATTCAACAAAGTTGCAGAAGTATTAAAAAAACAGAAAACAGAAA
>NW_021312967.1:0-1195 GCF_002162155.2 Triticum dicoccoides | reverse complement strand
TGCCACCCGGCATCTGTTCTTTTCGATACAGGAGCCTCTCATTCTTTTATATCCGAAAATTATGCTCGTTTGCATAACGTTGCATTCTGTGACATGCCATCCACTATGGAAATTTCTACTCCTGGTTCTAGATGGCAGACCTCTAGGGTAAGTTATGGAAATGAAATCCAAGTCGACAGACTTGTTTTCCTCGCGTCCTTGATAGCCCTTAAATCTTCAGATATTAATATCATTCTGGGTATGGACTGGATGTCAGCTCATCATGCCCAAATTGATTGCTTCTCTAGGACTGTTCAACTCACCCATCCTTCGGGGAAGATAGTCAATGTCTTGACCCGAATAGCCAAGCGACAATTATATTCTCTTAACGCCAGCCCTTTGCCAGACCTTGAGGACATTCCGGTAGTCCGTGACTTCCCGGATGTCTTTCCAGAGGAATTGCCAGGTGTTCCATCTGACGGGGATGTTGAGTTCGTAATAGACCTCATCCCCGGAACCGTTCCGATTGCTAGAAGACCTTATAAGATGGCACCCCTAGAACTAGCCGAGCTTAAGAAACAACTCGATGAGTCCTTGAAAAAGGGTTTCATCCGACCTAGCTCATCTCCGTGGGCTTGCCCCGTCCTATTCGTCAAGAAGAAGGATGGTACGGACCGGATGGTTGTAGATTACCGACCTGTCAATTTGGTCACAATCAAGAACAAATATCCGCTTCCCAGGATCAACGACCTGTACGATCAGCTCGCTGGATCCTCAGTCTTCTCCAAGATGGATTTGAGGTTGGGCTACCATCAAATCAAAATCAGAAACAGGGACATTCCTAAAACGGCCTTTGTTACTCGTTATGGCCAATACGAGTACACCGTCATGTCCTTCGGTTTAACCAACGCTCCAGCCACCTTTTCTCGGTTAATGAACTCAATCTTCATGGAGTATTTGGATAAATTCGTCGTAGTTTACCTCGATGATATACTCATCTACTCCAAGAACGAGGAAGAACATGCCGAACATTTAAGGCTAGTGTTGAAGAAACTTCGAGAGCATCGCCTTTATGCCAAATTTTCTAAATGTGAATTCTGGTTGCCAGAAGTGACCTATCTGGGTCATGTAATATCTGGTAAAGGTATTGCTGTTAACCCTGAGCGAGTTCAAGCCGTCCTTAATTGGACTCCACCTGAATCGGTCAAGCAAGTTC
>NW_021312966.1:0-1595 GCF_002162155.2 Triticum dicoccoides | reverse complement strand
CCATGGACCAAGTGATAGATGCACCACCTAGTGGAACCGTGGAGAGTGACTATGTGAGTACATATTTCTTCACTATTTTGATTATGTGTGTGCACTATGCTATTGGTGGGTTCTTATGTGATTTATGTGTGGTTGATAGGAGACAATTGCTGGCATGAGGTACAAGGAGATGGCCGCTTCCAAGGGCAAGGCATTCCCATTTAAGCATGTTTGGTCAATTCTTCAAACCTTTGACAAGTGGAAGTTGAGGGATCAAGAGACCGCACCCAAAAAGTCGGCAATGCTAAGGATGGATGATAGTGAAGATGAGGAGGAGAGGAACTTGGGAAAGCCCGAGGGAACCAAGAAGGGCAAGCTAAGGGTGAAGATGGAAGAAGAGGCGTCAAGCCTAAGGGAGAAGATGGACCACATAATGAAGGCAAGAGAGGAATTGACAATGAAGACATTGGAGACGAAGCTTCTTATCACCGAGAAGAAGAAATAGGTCAAGCTTGCACAAGTTGAAGCAAAGCGCAAGGCCGAGTTGGAGGAGAGGATGATCAAGCTCAAAAAGGCAAATGTATGAAAAGAACTCATGGTGGAAGAGAAAGAGCACATGATGATGTCCAAGAAGGACATGGATGAAGATCAATTGCAATGGTGGAAGGACTACAAGGAGGACATCGCGGAGAGGAAGAAGATGTTCCGTGTTGCGTCCTCTACTTTTCGAGGTGACACTCCGATGAGTAATAGTGGTGATGGCGGTGTGTACGACTCCACCGGTGCTTGATGGAGTCCGCTTGTGGTCTAGGAGATGGCGCCGAGGTGCAACTTTTGGGTGATGGTGCCGATGAGAGGAGAAAGATGATGATTTTGTGATGTAAACTATTAAACCATGCATCAATGATTGTCATTTGGTAGTTTGTTTGGAAATTGATTGTGTTCTTGTTATCATAAATTGTGAGATGTCAAATGATAGATTTAAAGGTTGGGGTCGAGGCAAAGACTAGAACCCTCAAATCCAATCCTTAAAGCAGTTTACGGGTTGGGTTTGAGGATTTTAGTATTTGCCCCTGTTTTCAACCCTTAAAATTGTCAAAAAGTGGCACAACTCAACTCTTAAAACTGCTTTTAAGATTTGAGGGTTTGAGGGTTCTACTAGTAATGCTCTTAGCTGGCTTAGTCGCATGGCCAATCAGGACGTTCATGCACATTCCCTTGTTAGAGTCTGAAGCAAAATGGAGCTCTCCCGTGCGTTTGGATTCTGGGCCGTTGGATCGGTTTCGTGATTGCGTTCTGGCCGTTGGATCTCGGGCTCGGTCGTCTCCAGCCGTCGGATGTTTAGGATGCGTTTGGTTGCAAGAATCGTCCAGGATAGGTTGGGATGGTACCAAAAAAAGGGTTGTTTGGTTATAAAACAGATGAATGGATCCACCCCAAAAAAGAGAATATCCATCAAAGATGCTGGACCGATCCACCCCACAGAATCGGCCGGCCCGAGCGGCCCGCTCCCTCGCTGCTTCCGCACGTGACAAGCACGCGCGTCTCGGCCTCACCTCCCGTTCTCTCCCTCGCTATCGCTCACCTTCCCGAAACCCTTGCTCTCTCCCTTTCCA
>NW_021312965.1:0-750 GCF_002162155.2 Triticum dicoccoides | reverse complement strand
TGAGTAATAATCCAAGAAACGGGGTAGAATCGGTCAAAACTGCGAGTGTTGATGACCGACACGTAAACGCACCACAGGGTTCGCTAACCATGGAAACCACTGCGGGACCCCAAAACAGTGACTAATAGTCCATCAAACGGGCCAGAATCGGCCGAAACTGCCAGTGTTGATGACCGACACATAAGCGGACCTTGGTGTTCAACAATTATGGAAATCGCTTCGGGACCCCAAAACGGTGAGTAATAATCCAAGAAACGGGGTAGAATCGGCCAAAACTGCGAGTGTTGATGACCGACACGTAAATGCACTCCAGGGTTCGTTAATCGTGGAAATCATTCCGGGACCCCAAAATAGTGGGTAATAGTCAACGAAGCAGGCCAGAATCAGTCAAAACTGCCAGTGTTGATGACCGACATATAAGCGCACCTTGGTGTTTAACAACTATGGAAATCATTTTGGGACCCCAAAACAATGAGTAATAATCCAAGAAACGGGTCAGAAACGGCCAAAATTACGAGTGTTGATGACCGACACGTAAACGTACCACAGGGTTCGTTAACCATGGAAACCACTCCGGGACCCCAAAACAGTGACGAATAGTCCATCAAACGGGCCGGAATTGGCCAAAACTGCCAGTGTTGATGACCGACACGTAAGCGGACCTTGGTGTTAAACAATTATCGAAATCGCTTCAGGGCTCCAAAACGGTGAGTAACAATGCAAGAAACGGGCCAGAATCGGCCAAAACTG
>NW_021312964.1:0-3290 GCF_002162155.2 Triticum dicoccoides | reverse complement strand
ACTGCAATCATATTCAGGTATGTTACATCTGAACGGCAGAGCTTTAGCTCAAACATTTCTGAAGCATCAAAATAGAACCTAACATCCAAAATGTCATCATACAAACTACAAAATGAAATAACAGACAAAAATGGTTAATAAACAATTTTACTTAACAGATAGGCTAACATATAAACAAAGCTTTGTTTAAGTTAACATATATACAAGTTAACATATAAACATAGCTTTGTTTAAGTTAACATATAAACTAAACAATTACTACAAAATCAAACAATGTAAACAATTATTACAGAGTGGGTACTTAACTGACAGCAAACTGATGGTTTGTATTTTCAGATAAGTAGTTAAATGAATTGTCCACTAATGGTGCTCTGCTCTAGTTAGGAATCATTTAATCCACTATGCTTCTCTGCTCTACTTAGGACTAGCAATTAGAGTGCTTAACATGCAGGCAGTAAACCAGGTAGTAAACCCTAACCCTTGTTGGAAATATGCCCTAGAGGCAATAATAAAAGGGTTATTATTATATTTCCTTATTCATGATAATTTTCTTTTATTCATGCTATAACTGTATTATCCGGAAATCGTAATACAGGTGTGAATACATAGACCATAACATGTCCCTAGTGAGCCTCTAGTTGACTAGCTCGTTGGTCAACAGATAGTCATGGTTTCCTGACTATGGACATTAGATGTCATTGACAACGGGATCACATCATTAGGAGAATGATGTGATGGACAAGACCCAATCCTAAGCATAGCACAAGATCGTGTAGTTCGTTTTGCTAGAGCTTTTTCAATGTCAAGTATCTCTTCCTTAGACCATGAGATCGTGTAACTCCCAGATACCGTAAGAGTGCTTTGGGTGTACCAAACGTCACAATGTAACTGGGTGACTATAAAGGTGCACTACAGGTATCTCCGAAAGTGTCTGTTGGGTTGACACGGATCGAGACTGGGATTTGTCACTCCGTATGACGGAGAGGTATCTCTGGGCCCACTCGGTAATGCATCATCATAATGAGCTCAAAGTGACCAAGTGTTTGGTCACGGGATAATGCATTATGGTACGAGTAAAGTGACTTGCCGGTAACGGGACTGAACGAGGTATTGGGATACCGATGATCGAGTCTCGGGCAAGTGACGTACCGATTGACAAAGGGAATTGTATACGGGGTTGTTCGAATCCTCAACATCATGGTTCATCCGATGAGATCATCGAGGAGCATGTGGGAACCAACATGGGTATCCAGATCCCGCTGTTGGTTATTGCCCGAGAGCCGTCTCGGTCATGTCTACGTGTCTCCCGAACCCGTAGGGTCTACACACTTAAGGTTCGGTGACGCTAGGGTTGTATGAATATGAGTGTGCAGCATACCGAATGTTGTTCGGAGTCCCGGATGAGATCCCGGACATCACGAGGAGTTCCGGAATGGTCCGGAGGTAAAGAAAACTATATAGGAAGTGGTATTTCGGCCATCGGGAAAGTTTCGGTGTCACCCGGTATTGTACCGGGACCACCGGAAGGGTCCCGGGGGTCCACCGGGTGGGGCCACCCATCCCGGAGGGCCCCAAGGGCCGAAGTGGGGAGGGTAACCAGCCCTTAGTGGGCTGGTGCGCCCTCCTAGGCCCACCCCCTGCGCCTATGGTTGAAACCCTAGGGGGGGGCGCCCCAGTTGCCTTGGGGGTTACTCCACCCCCCTTGGCCGCCGCCCCCTTGGGAGATTAGATCTCCCAGGGCCGGCGCCCCCCCCCCCGGGGGCCTATATAAAGGGAGGGGGAGGGGGGCAGCCGCACCCTAAAGTCCTGGCGCCCCCTCCCCCTGCTACACCTCTTCCTCCTCCGTCACGTGCTTGGCGAAGCCCTGCCGGAGTGCTGCTGTTCCACCACCACCACGCCGTTGTGCTGCTGCTAGAGCCATCATCATCAACCTCTCCTTCCCCCTTGCTGGATCAAGACGGAGGAGACGTTACGTTGACCGTACGTGTGTTGAACGCGGAGGTGCCGTCCGTTCGGCGCTAGGATCTCCGGTGATAGGATCACGACGAGAACGACTACTTCAACCCCGTTCTTTTGAACGCTTCCGCGCGATCTACAAAGTGGTATGTAGATGCAATCTCTCTCCCATGACTCGTTGCTTAGATGAACTCATAGATGGATCTTGGTGAAACCGTAGGAAAAATTTTAATTTTCTGCAACGTTCCCCAACAGTGGCATCGTGAGCTAGGTCTATGCATAGTTCTCTATTGCACGAGTAGAACACAATTTTGTTGTGGGCGTAGATCTTATCAACTTGCTTGCCTCTACTAGTCTTATCTTGCTTCAACGGTATTGTGGGATGAAGCGGCCCGGACCAACCTTACACGTACGCTTACGTGAGACCGGTTCCACCGACTGACATGCACTACTTGCATAAGGTGGCTGGCGGGTGTCTGTCTCTCCCACTTTAGTTGGAGCGGATTCGATGAAAAGGGTCCTTATGAAGGGTAAATAGAAGTTGACAAGATCACGTTGTGGTTATTCGTAGGTAAGAAAACGTTCTTGCTAGAACCCAATTGCAGCCACGTAAAAGATGCAACAACAATTAGAGGACGTCTAACTTGTTTTAGCAGCAATTGTCATGTGATGTGATATGGCCAGAAGTTGTGATGAATGATGAATAATATATTGTGATGTATGAGATCGTGTTCTTGTAATAGGAATCACGACTTGCATGTCGATGAGTATGACAACCGGCAGGAGCCATAGGAGTTGTCTTTATTTTTTTGTATGACCTGCGTGTCATTGAGGAATGCCATGTAAATTACTTTACTTTATTGCTAAACGCGTTAGCCATAGATGTAGAAGTAGTCGTTGGCATGACAACTTCATGAAGACACAATGATGGAGAACATGATGATGGAGATCATGGTGTCATGCCCGTGACGAAGATGATCATGGAGCCCCGAAGATGGAGATCGAAGGAGCTATATGATATTGGCCATATCATGTCACTACTATATAATTGCATGTGATGTTTATTATGTTTTATGCATCTTGTTTACTTAGAACGACGGTAGTAAATAAGATGATCCCTTATAATAATTTCAAGAAAGTGTTCCCCCTAACTGTGCACCGTTGCTAAAGTTCGTCGTTTTGAAGCACCACGTGATGATCGGGTGTGATCTATCCTTACGGTCACATACAACGGGTGTAAGACAGATTTACACATACAGACCACTTAGGGTTAACTTGACGAGCCTAGCATGTACAGACATGGCCTCGGAACACAAGAGACCGAAAGGTCGAAC
>NW_021312963.1:0-1005 GCF_002162155.2 Triticum dicoccoides | reverse complement strand
GACGGCTGCAATGAGACAACCCACCATGTACTCCTACATGGCCTCTCACCGCTACCTTTACCAAATCGTGTTCACACACTTAGCTCACACACAGTAGGACATGTTCACACGCCTCTGATTCATCCCCGATGAATCAGACCTGACTCAACTCTAAGCAATAGCAGGCATGACAAACAAACATGAATGAGTAGGCACAACAGGGCTCAAACAACTCCTACTCATGCTAGTGGGTTTCATCTATTTACTGTGGAATGACAGGTCATGCAAAGGATAAAGGGGTTCAGCTACCGCAGCAAGTAACAAATATATCGTTGTTGTCCTAATGCAGTAAAAGAGAGCAGGAGCAAGAGAGTGGGATTTTATCGGAATGAACAAGGGGGTTTTGCTTGCCTGGCACTTCTGAAGATAGCATTGAGTCTTCATCAGTGTCAACGATCATATCATCGGTATCACGTCTATCGAGAGGGGACAAATACCGACAACACAAAAGGGAACACAATCAATGCAATGCACAATATGATGCATGATCATGACATGGCAAAATGAATGTGTTTTAAGCTAATGCAACTAGCAACAGATTAAATGAAGTTGGTTTGAATACAAGATTCAAATTCAAACTCCATATGTGATTATTCAAATGCCATTTAATTGATTTGTGCTAAACAACAGCTATAAGTTGTTCTAACATGCATGAAAATGGTACAGATGGATTCCTTGAATTTTTCTGATAATTTTTCATATATAAATTATTTAATTTGGAGTTACGGTTAATTTTCTATGATTTATTGAAGTTTTAGGCATTTTCTGGAATTAATAAATCATTTAAGAATTATTTAAATTCCAGAAAACATTTACTGCGTCAGCAGTGCGTCACCGTGACGTCAGCAAGTCAACAGGGGTCGGTCAGGGTCAAACCTGACGTGTGGGGTCCACACGTCAGTGACTAACTAACTAACCTAATTTTAATTAGAGCCTGGGCCCGCATGTCAGTGTCAGCAGGGGGGG
>NW_021312962.1:0-1042 GCF_002162155.2 Triticum dicoccoides | reverse complement strand
CCCGATTTAATCGTACACTAATCATGCACGCAAATGTGTACGATCAAGATCAGGGACTCACGGGAAGATATCACAACACAACTCTAAAACATAAATAAGTCATACAAGCATCATAATACAAGCCAGGGGCCTCGAGGGCTCGAATACAAGTGCTCGATCATAGACGAGTCAGCGGAAGCAACAATATCTGAGTACAGACATAAGTTAAACAAGTTTGCCTTAAGAAGGCTAGCACAAACTGGGATACAGATCGAAAGAGGCGCAGGCCTCCTGCCTGGGATCCTTCTAACTACTCCTGGTCGTCGTCAGCGGGCTGCACGCAGTAGTAGGCACCTCCGGTGTAGTAGTCGGCGTCGACGGTGGCGTCTGGCTCCTGGACTCCAGCATCTGGTTGCGACAACCAGGTAGAAGGGAAAGGGGAAAAAGAGGGAGAAAAGCAACCGTGAGTACTCATCCAAAGTACTCGCAAGCAAGGAGCTACACTACATATGCATGGGTATATGTGTAAAGGGCCATATCGGTGGACTGAACTGCAGAATGCCAGAATAAGAGGGGGATAGCTAATCCTGTCGAAGACTACGCTTCTGGCAGCCTCCGTCTTGCAGCATATAGAAGAGAGTAGATTGAAGTCCTCCAAGTAGCATCTCCAAGTAGCAACTCCAAGTAGCAACTCCAAGAAGCAACTCCAAGTAGCATCTCCAGTAGCATCGCATAGCATAATCCTACCCGGCGATCCTCTCCTCGTCGCCCTGTAGAAAAGCGATCACCGGGTTGTCTGTGGAACTTGGAAGGGTGTGTTTTATTAAGTATCCGGTTCTAGTTGTCATAAGGTCAAGGTACAACTCCAAGTCGTCCTGTTACCGAAGATCACGGCTATTCGAATAGATTAACTTCCCTGCAGGGGTGCACCAACTTACCCAACACGCTTGATCCCATTTGGCCGGACACACTTTCCTGGGTCATGCCCGGCCTCGGAAGATCAACACGTCGCAGCCCCACCTAGGCACAACAGAGAGGCCAGCACGCCGGTCTAAACCTAAGC
>NW_021312961.1:0-1947 GCF_002162155.2 Triticum dicoccoides | reverse complement strand
TAGTCCTTTCGATAATTAAGAGTGTCGAACCCAACGAGGAGCAGAAGGAAATGATAAGCTATTTTCAGTAAGGTTTTCTCTGCAAGCACTGAAATTGTAGGTAACAGATAGTTTTGTGATAAGATAAGTAGTAATGAGCAACAAGTAAATAAAGTAAATAAAGTGCAGCAAGGTGGACCAATCCTTTATGTAGCACAGGATAAGCCTGGAGAATTTCTAATAATGAGAAAGGAGCTCCCGAGGACACATTGGGAATTATCATCATGCTAGTTTTCATCACGTTCATATGATTCGCGTTCGGTACTTTGATAATTTGATATGTGGGTGGACCGGTACTTGGGTACTTCCCTAACTTGGACAAGCATCCCACTTATGATAAACCCCTATTGCAAGAATCCGCAACTACAAAAGAAGTATTAAGGTAAACCTAACCACAACATTAAACATATGGATCCATATCAGCCCCTAACGAAGCAACACATAAAGTAGGGTTTAAGCTTCTGTCACTCTAGCAACCCATCATCTACTTATTACTTCCCTATGCCTTCCTCTGGGCCCAAATAATGGTGAAGTTTCATGTAGTCGATGTTCACATAACACCACTAGAGGAAAAGACAACATACATCTCATCAAAATATCGAACGAATACCAAATTCACATGACTACTAATAGCAAGACTTCTCCCATGTCCCCAGGAACAAATGTATCTACTCACAAAGCATATGCATGTTCATAATCAGAGGAATAATAATATGCATAAAGGATCTGAACATATGATCTTCCACCAAGGTAACCAATTAGTATCAACTACAAGGAGTAATCAACACTACTAGCAACCCATAGGTAGCAATTTGTGGGTTTGATATAAGATTGGATAGAAGAGATGAACTAGGGTTTGAGAGGAGATGGTGCTGGTGAAGATGTTGATGGAGATTGACCCCCTCCCGATTAGAGGGTCGTTGGTGATGATGTTGGTGATGCTTTCCCCCTCCCGGAGGGAAGTGTCCCCGGCAGAACAGCTCTACCAGAGCCCTAGATTGATTCTACCAAGGTTCCACCTCATGGCGGCGGAGTTTCGTTCCGTAAGCTTGCCCACGTTTTTTTCCTGGGTAAAAGTGATGATATAGCAGATGATGGACGCCGGAGGCCCACCAGGGGGCCCAGGAGATAGGGGGCGCCCTATAGGGGTGGGGGGGCACCCACCTGTCTCCTGGACAGGGTGTGGCCCCCCTGGCCTATTTCTTTCGCTCAGAAATTCCTATTAATTCCAAAAAGTTGTTTCGTGGAGTTTCAGGACTTTTGGAGTTGTGCGGAATAGGTTTCCAACGTTTGCTCCTTTTCCAGCCAGAATTCCAGCTGCCGACATTCCCCCTCTTCATGGTAAACCTTGTAAAATAAGAGAGAATAGCCATAAGTATTGAGATATAATGTGTAATAACAGCCCATAATGCAATAAATATTGATATAAAAGCATGATGCAAAATAGACGTATCAACACCCCCAAGCTTAGACCTCGCTTGTCCTCAAGCGGAAGCCGAAATCGAAAAATATGTCCACATGTTTAGAGATAGAGGTGTCGATAAAAATAAAATATGGACATGAGGGCATCATGATTATTCTAATGATAGCAACATATATATATATATATATATATATATATATATATATATATATATATATATATTGTCATATGATTTCTTATGCTCAAGTAACAAGCTATTCACAATATCAAGTATGGTTCAAAAACTTCATTGGGAACTAACAAACTATAATCTCAGTCATTGACGTAATTGCAATTTATCGTAACATCAGAAAGAGTCAATAATATAGCTTTTCAGCAAGCTCACATACTCAACTATCTCGTAGTCTCCTACAATTGCTAACACTCACGCAATACTTGTGGTTATAGAGTTTCAGCTGGACACTGAGAAAGATAGGGGCTTATTG
>NW_021312960.1:0-838 GCF_002162155.2 Triticum dicoccoides | reverse complement strand
AAGCCCCCTAGTGGGAGGGTTGCTCACCACTCGGTAGGATTTTTTAAAGTTAGGCGAGTACTGGACTGCACCTAAGCCCCCGAATGAGAGGGTTGGTCACCACTCGGTAGGATTTTTTAAACTTAAGCGAGTACTGGACTGCAGCTAAGCCCCCCGAGTGGGAGGGTTGCTCATCACTCGGTAGGATTTTTTAAACTTAGGTGAGTACTGGGCTGCAGCTAAGCCCCCGACTGGGACGGTTGCTCACCACTCAATAGGATTTTTTAAAATTAGGCGAGTATTGGACTGCAGCTAAGCCCCCTAAGTGGGAGGGTTTCTCACCACTCGGTAGGATTTTTTAAACTGAGGCGAGCCTTGGCGCAGTGGTAAAGCTGTTGCCTTGTGACCATGAGGTCATGGGTTCAAGTCCTGGAAACAGCCTCTTACAGAAATGTAGGGAAAGGCTACGTACTATAGACCCAAAGTGGTCGGACCCTTCCCTGGACCCTGCGCAAGCGGGAGCTACATGCACCAGGTTGCCCTTAGGCGAGTACTGGACTGTAGCTAAGCCCCCGAGTAGGAGGTTTGCTCACCACTCGGTAGGAGTTTTTAAACTTAGGAAAGTACTGGATTGCAACTAAGCCCCCGAGTGGGAGGGTTGCTCACCACTCGGTAGGATTTTTTTTAGAACTTAGGCGAGTACTGGACTGCGGCTAAGCCCCCGAGTGGGAGGGTTGCTCACCACTCGGTAGGATTTTTTAAACTTAGGCGAGTACTGGACTGCAGCTACGCCCCCGAGTGGGAGGGTTGCTCACCACTCGGTAGGATTTTGTAAACTTAGGCGAGTACTAGACTGCAG
>NW_021312959.1:0-673 GCF_002162155.2 Triticum dicoccoides | reverse complement strand
AAGCCCCCTAGTGGGAGGGTTGCTCACCACTCGGTAGGATTTTTTAAAGTTAGGCGAGTACTGGACTGCACCTAAGCCCCCGAATGAGAGGGTTGGTCACCACTCGGTAGGATTTTTTAAACTTAAGCGAGTACTGGACTGCAGCTAAGCCCCCCGAGTGGGAGGGTTGCTCATCACTCGGTAGGATTTTTTAAACTTAGGTGAGTACTGGGCTGCAGCTAAGCCCCCGACTGGGACGGTTGCTCACCACTCAATAGGATTTTTTAAAATTAGGCGAGTATTGGACTGCAGCTAAGCCCCCTGAGTGGGAGGGTTTCTCACCACTCGGTAGGATTTTTTAAACTGAGGCGAGCCTTGGCGCAGTGGTAAAGCTGTTGCCTTGTGACCATGAGGTCATGGGTTCAAGTCCTGGAAACAGCCTCTTACAGAAATGTAGGGAAAGGCTACGTACTATAGACCCAAAGTGGTCGGACCCTTCCCTGGACCCTGCGCAAGCGGGAGCTACATGCACCAGGTTGCCCTTAGGCGAGTACTGGACTGCAGCTAAGCCCCCGAGTAGGAGGTTTGCTCACCACTCGGTAGGAGTTTTTAAACTTAGGAAAGTACTGGATTGCAACTAAGCCCCCGAGTGGGAGGGTTGCTCACCACTCGGTAGGATTTTTTTTAGAACTTA
>NW_021312958.1:0-1226 GCF_002162155.2 Triticum dicoccoides | reverse complement strand
CAATTGAAGGTAGATAGTAGTTCATTGATCATCCTAGCTTGACTCCAATATGCACATGGTGACAACACCTTCCTTGTGAGTGAGCCGAGCATCCAATGCATCTCCAAATGTTCCTAGAAGAACAACACAAACTAAACGGTACCCAAACTCATCGGGACCAAATAGTTAGAAACACCAATACATAGGACAAACTACACATAAATATGTGCATATAGATATGAAAATGAATTTCATGCACATCTCATCCAATTTGAGACTTGGTGGAGTTTCCCCTATATATTGGGTCAAAGAAAGAAAACATGCCAAAGGAACTACATGAAGTTAAAATTCATGCTCAAGACTTTCAAGAATCGATACCAAAAGAAAAAGAAATGCCAAGTGAAAAGGATACCAAATGGAGAAATCATCACTTGGAAGATATCATTAAAGATACATCAAAAAATGAGATATCCACTGATACACACTAAATTAAAGATATTAAACTCCCAAAGAGAGGATGGTTCCAAACAAACCAAGCTCTCAACAAAGTTTCATGATGGCACAAGGTACCAAAGGAAAACGACTTGCCTTCCACCAACACACACACTTGATAAGGATCACAAGAACAGTGTTCTAAAGAAAATAGGATAGCTCCCCCACGAGTTGTGCACTATATAAAATTTGCTTTTGAATACAAAATGCACAAGGTGGATCACCACTTTCACTATATCTAGAAAACACTAGACAAGAACAAGAAATTAACAAGATCCACAAGTGGTATGGAAGACAATGGGAGTTGACACAAACCTTGGCAAGAGAAAAGGCAAATAAAAACAAAAGCCAATGTAAAGATGATCAATAAATTCTACCACACATAAGTGACTACCAATTGTCAAAAGACAAGAAGTATTTGGAAATAATTCCCGGTGGTAGATAACAAGGATATCCAACATCATCTTCACAACACGCACAAGCAAATTGCAACTTGTAGAACTAACATGCCCCCTAGGAACAAGATAATCTACAATATCAATTCTAGGTGACAATATCTCAAATGTACACATTTTCTAGGCTTGTAATATGCACTTAGCATATTACTCCCCCATAATGTGATACCAATAAGAACTTAACAAGAGGCAATAAGAGGAACAAACAAGAGATAATTAATGGACTATTTAGAATTTGAATTTCTCATGAGAGATATACCACCAAGCGACTAGATAATCTTGTAATATCAATACTAGATG
>NW_021312957.1:0-1152 GCF_002162155.2 Triticum dicoccoides | reverse complement strand
GAACTGCATAAAAGAGATTTTCGATGTCGGCGAACATATCTCAAGTATACCAGAATTGCAACGATGAAATTGTGACGACAACACCTCGGAGCTCAACTCCCCGGGACACTGCCACAACCCCTAAAGACAGGAGGCACCAAGAACAATGTTCTCGTCACAAAACCATCGGAACAAAACCAAGATACTCGCGAGATCCTAAAAAAAAATTTAGTGAAATTTGAGAAGAGAAGAGTCAAAACTCTACGCCAAGATGCCTTACCAGAGCGATGAGGAGACTGGGAAGTAAAAAGAATTCCTAAGCTCTCCGATATATAATTCCTAAGGACTCAAAACATTTTTTTCTAGACACAACTCGGCTGCTAAAAACGATCAAGCAATGGGGCTCCTAAGGTCAGGGAAGGCTCTGATTACCAACTTGTAACGCCCTCGATGCGGCTATAGCTCCCACGTGTCGAGGCACGACTTAGAGGCATAACCGCATTGAAAGCAATATCGCAAGTCAGGCAGTCATTACAACATCCCATGTAATACATAATAAAAGGGGGAGATAACATAGTTGGCTTACACTCGCCACGTCACATCAGAGTACATAAATAACATCCATCAAACAAATCACTCATGGCCCGACTACGGTGCCAAAATAGAAAAGACCCCCAACATGCGACAAGGTCCTGAATCGATAACCCCAACTAGGCGCCACTACTGATCATCCGGAAAGGACACGTAGTATCGCTGAGAGTCCTCGTCGAACTCCCACTTGAGCTCGTACTCGTCACCTGGAGCGGAATCACCTGGACCTGCATCTGGAGTTGTAGTATCTGTGAGCCACAGGGACTCAGCAATCTTACACCCACGCGATCACAACTATTTAAGCTCATAGGAATGGATAAGGCAAATATATGTGGAGCTGCAGCAAGCGACTAGCACATGTGGTGGCTAACTTATACGCAAAAGAGAGCGAGAAGAGAAGGCGAAGCACGAGCGAGAAGCTAAAGGAACATCCTGCGCAAGCATAACTCCAACACCGTGTCCACTTCCCGGACTCCGCCGAGAAGGGGCCATCACGGTAACACCCACGGTTGATTCATTTTAATTAAGTTTAATTCAAGTATTCTACAACCGGACATTAACAAATTCCCATCTGCCCATAAC
>NW_021312956.1:0-1522 GCF_002162155.2 Triticum dicoccoides | reverse complement strand
GTTTTCCTAGATTAGATTTATTTTCTTACCTATTGTCCAAGAAAAAGCCACACAAAAAAAAGTTAGATCTGTTCATCCTTTATCCAAGCCAGTCTGAGCCTTTGCAATTTTCTATTCATTGCTTGCATAGTTGAATTATCGGTTGCATCGTCGTGTAAGTTGCTGGTCTTAGTGTCTAGTTCCTTTAGAGTTTCGAGTTCTGTTCACATTAGTCACGCCGCCACTGCATCATTATCCCTTCCGCCGTCCACCATCCCATCTATTAATTTCCACCATGTGCTACGCACTGTTCATTGTCATAATCATAGTTGAGGTCATTCACATCTTCGCCTGATCCAATCTGCATCTTATCTAGTTTGTCTTGGAAAGAGGGAGAAAAAAAAAGATAAAGAAAAAAAAGAGAGAAAAAAGGAAAGAAAAAAAAAGAAAAAGAGGGAGAAGAAAAAGAAAAAAAAAGCGTGAGAAAAAAAGAGAGAAGAAAAAAAATTGGATCTATCTAGAATCAATCTCGTACCTGAATTCGGATTGGAATCTGTTTTGCGCACTGTTCAGTAAAAAAGGTGTATCTTCGTCATACAAAGTCCGTTTTGGCTCCGTGAGTACTCAAATTGAAGCTAGCGATGAGCCGCATCTAAATAGTTGCAGAAGCTAATTCAATATTTGACACCTCAAAATCAGCTTCTAAATAGGTCTTTTTGCCCTCCGAAGTTCATGAACACAGGTTGTTCCTATTTTTCAGGCCAGTTTTAGAATTCTTTGACTCCTCATATCAACTCGGAATTGAGTGATTCTTTTTGCATTGGAAAGCTTGAGTTAGTAGCATTCTTTGAAAGAATTTATCAGAAAATTGTCTCAAACTTTTCAAGAGGAAAGTTGGAGAGAGAGTTGTTGTATATCCTGCTTGGCAGTTATTTTTCATCATTATCTTCACTGCCGTTGTGATCTTCACTTATATCTTGCTGTCAAGAGCTACTTAGTATCATTCATTGATGCTAGTTGTGCTACGCCGTGACCTCATTAGTGTTCTAGGCTCGCGTCTCTAGTACGGTCTAGCCTAGGACCAGCACAGTACCGTCGTTGAGCATTTATTCAACATTGCATCTTTGAATTGATTATTGCTAATCTTTTGCTACCATATATAGCCAACCCAGCTCCACATATTTCTACACCGTGTATACGTACGTTCCCCTGGCAATCGTTTTACACAATCTTCGGAGTTATTTGACACCGCTGGTTGCTTGTCACCACCTGCCACATGGTAAGAACTTGTAAGATATTGATATTTGCTTTACTGTGAGCACTTTACAACCACATCCTAGTAGTTCATAGGAACATTATTCTCGAATTTTGGTTCTTGTTTCTACTAATCATGACAGGTTCCAGAGATAGAAGTTCTTGGATGACGGACACATCTTCACCATCACGAGAGTTGGGACAACACACACAAGCATATGGTCAGGTTATCTCTTTACCATCATTTGAGGGTAGATTTAATCCTGCTATTTATCTAGCTTGGGAGCTT
>NW_021312955.1:0-2433 GCF_002162155.2 Triticum dicoccoides | reverse complement strand
CGTCTGAGCGACACCACATAAAGGGATTTAAAAGAAATGCCACAGTCGGGCGTCTGAGCGACACCACATAAAGGGCTTTAAAAGCAACAATCATAGTGAATATCCTGGAGGTAGAACCATCCCAGAGATACTCGATAATAACAATAATATCACGGGTTAGTCAACAATAATAATAATCATAGTTATCACAAGTCACGAGTAGTAATTCCATTTCTGGTTAACCGTTTCACCTCCGAAGACCGACACTAAGACCGACACCTGACCCATCCCAGACTGTAATCCTTAACCATGGACACGGCTATTCGAATAGGTTTATTCTCTGCAGAGGGTGTACTCTTTACCCACGAGTAACGGATTTCTTTAGTCCATCGGGACTAATTCCGTCTACGGCCTTTTTGTTGAAAACCACCTAACTTGCACACACCAGCTTAACTCACACGTGTCTGGAACCACCCACGACACCTGTTAAGCAAACTCCCGATAAACAGCACGCGTTCCGTTGCCTCCCGATGAACACGACGCATTCCGTTGCCTCCCCATGAACACGACGACGACGCAGTTTCTCCGTTCCGACCCGGCCATGTACACAAGCCCTGGCCGTACGTATGCGCGAGTAGGCGTTCGAGACCCCGCCCGTATGTGTGTACCTGGCCGTATTTAGTTGTTTACACCCTGGCTGTTGTACGTACGTGTACATGCTACGTGCACGCCTCTACTACGACAGGTGTGCGCCTCTATGTCGTCCAGTATGTACGTACACGTTCGCAAGCAGAATGACAACGCTACGTACGCTTCGACTAGGTGGGTCCTGATACGTCTCCGTCGTATCTACTTTTCCAAACACTTTTTCCCTTGTTTTGGACTCTAACTTGTATGATTTGAATGGAACTAACCCAGACTGACGCTGTTTTCAGCAGAATTACCATGGTGTTGTTTTATGTGCAGAAAACAAATATTCTCGGAATGACCTGAAACTCCACGGAACACCTTAGAAAAAATAATAAAAAATCCTTGCCAAAGAGGAAGACCAGGGAGCCCACACCCTGTCCACGAGAGTGGGGGGCGCGCCCCCCTACCTCGTGGCCCCCTGGATGCCCTCCGACGCCAACTCCAACTCTATATATTCACTTTCGGAGAGGAAAAAATTAGAGAGAAGAAATGATCGCGTTTTACGATACGGAGCCGCCGCCAAGCCCTAAAACCTCTCGGGAGGGCTAATCTTGAGTCCGTTCGGGGCTCCGGAGAGGGGGATTCGTCGCCGTCATCATCATCAACCATCCTCCATCACCAATTTCATGATGCTCACTGCCGTGCATGAGTAATTCCATCGTAGGCTTGCTGGACGGTGATGGGTTGGATGAGATTTATCATGTAATCGAGTTAGTTTTGTTAGGGTTTGATCCCTAGTATCCATTATGTTCTGAGATTGATGTTGCTATGACTTTGCTATGCTTAATGCTTGTCACTAGGGCCTGAGTGCCATGATTTCAGATCTGAGCCTATTATGTTTTCATGAATATATGTGAGTTCTTGATCCTATCTTACAAGTCTGTAGTCACCTACTATGTGTTATGATCCGGCAACCCCGAAGTGACAATAATCGGGACCACTCCCGGTGATGACCATAGTTTGAGGAGTTCATGTATTCACTATGTGCTAACGCTTTGTTCCGGTTCTCTATTAAAAGGAGGCCTTAATATCCCTTAGTTTCCAATAGGACCCCGCTGCCACGGGATGGTAGGACAAAAGATTTCATGCAAGTTCTTTTCCATAAGCACGTATGACTATATTTGGAATACATGCCTACATTACATTGATGAATTGGAGCTAGTTCTGTGTCACCCTATGTTATGACTGTTACATGATGAACCGCATCCGGCATAATTATCCATCACTAATCCGGTGCCTACGAGTTTTCCATATACTGGTTCTCGCTTATTTACTTTCCCGCTACTACTGTTACAATCACTACAAAATACCAAAAACATTACTTTTGCTGTCTTTACTTTTGCTGCCGTTACCTCCACTATCATCTTACTGTGCTACTAAACACTTTGCTGCAGATACTAAGTTTCTATGTGTGGTTGAATTGACAACTCAGCTGCTAATACTTGAGAATATTCTTTGGCTCCCCTTGTGTCGAATCAACAAATTTGGGTTAAATACTCTACCCTCGAAAACTGTTGCGATCCCCTATACTTGTGGGTTATCAAGACCTTTTTCGGGCGCCGTTGCCGGGGAGCATAGCTCTATTCTTTGAGTCACTTGGGATTTATATGTGCTAGACACTATGAAGAACTTGAAAGACGCTAAGACAACAATTTATCCCTCAACTACGAGGGGAGGTAAGGAACTGCCATCTAGCTCTGCACTTGATTCACCTTCTGTTATGAGTAAGCTAGCGACACCTAAACCTGCTTCTGCTATTCGTTC
>NW_021312954.1:0-966 GCF_002162155.2 Triticum dicoccoides | reverse complement strand
TTGCGTCCCGTAGAGTAAAACTAGCGCGTCAACCGTCTTGTTTGCACACCGCAGCGCCGGTCCCGCGAATCCCCGAGCTCCGGCCGCCGCCAGGGTCGATGCCGCGCTCAACTCCGGCCACCCCACGCCCTCTCGTGGGTCCCCCTAGATGCGCGGGAGCACGGGCTCACTCCTGGTGCCCTCAGCGCGACCAGTCGCGGGCCGTAGCGCCGTCCCGAGCAACTCCGGCGAGGTCTCGCCGTCGCCGTGGTCGCCGGCGTCACTTGCTGACGTGGCTGGCTTAGTTAGCCACTAATCATCGCACTGTGACACTGACAGCTGGGCCCCACGCCCTTAATTAACCACGGCTTAAACTTCTGTTAGTTTAGGTTAATCATAGTGGCCCCACGCGTCAGGTTGACTTTGCTGACGTGGTCATTGGTCGGACCCACCTGTCATTGACTCTGGGCAGCACTGTGTCACTGACCAGTGGACCCCACTGGTCAGGTTTGACCTGGACGGCACCCGTTGACCTGCTGAGGTCAGCATGAGGTCATGCTGACGCAATAATTTCTTTCTGGAATTAAAATAAATTAGGAAATGATTTATAATTCCAGAAAATTATATAAACTTCAATAAATCATAGAAATTCAACCGTAACTCCAAATTAAATAATTTATATATGAAAAATTATCAGAAAAATTCAAGGAATCCATCTGTACCATTTTCATGCATGTTAGAACAACTTATCACTACTGTTTAGGACAAATGAATTAAATGGCATTTGAATAATCACATATGGAGTTTGAATTTGAATTTTATATTCAAACCAACTTCATTTAATCTGGTTTTAGATGCATTAGCCCAAACACATTCATTTTGCCATGTCATGATCATGCATCATATTGTGCATTGCATTGATTGTGTTCCTTTCTGTGTTGCCGGTATTTGTCCCCTCTCGATAGACGTGATACCGATGACGTGATC
>NW_021312953.1:0-2447 GCF_002162155.2 Triticum dicoccoides | reverse complement strand
GTTGTTATGCGGTTTGACCGATAAAGATCTTCGTAGAATATGTAGGAGCCAATATGAGCATCCAGGTTCCGCTATTGGTTATTGACCGGAGACGTGTCTCGGTCATGTCTACATAGTTCTCGAACCCGTAGGGTCCGCACGCCTAAAGTTCGATTACGGTTATATTATGAGTTTATGTATTTTGATGTACCTAAGGTAGTTCGGAGTCCCGGATGAGATCGGGGACGTGACGAGGAGTCTCGAAATGGTCGAGACGTAAAGATCGATATATTGGACGACTATATTCAGACTTCGAAAAGGTTCCGAGTGATTCGGGTATTTTTCGGAGTACCGAAGAGTTACGGGAATTCGCCAGGGAGTATATGGGCCTTATTGGGCCATACGGGAATAGAGGACAGAGGCCAAGAGGAAGGAGGCGCGCAGCCCCCCTCTGGTCCGGATTGGGACAAGGGGTGCAGCCCCCTTTTCCTTCTTCCTCTCCCCCTCTTTCCTTCTCTCCTACTCCAACAAGGGAAGGAGGAGTCCTACTCCCGGTGGGAGTAGGACTGCCCCCTTGGCGCGCCCTCCTCCTAGGCCGGCCGCCTCCCCCCTTGCTCCTTTATATACGGGGGCAGGGGGCACCCCATAGACAACAATTGATCCCTTGGATCTCTTAGCCATGTGCGGTGCCCCCTCCATCATAATCCACCTCGATAATATCGTAGCGGTGCTTAGGCGAAGCCCTTTGTCGGTAGAACATCATCATCGTCACCACACCGTCGTGCTGACGGAACTCTTCCTCAAAGCTCGGCTGGATCGGATTTCGAGGGACGTCATCGAGTTGAACGTGTGCTGAACTCGGAGGTGCCGTACGTTCGGTACATGGATCGGTCGGATCGTGATGACGTACGACTACATCAACCGCGTTGTGCTAACGCTTCCGCTTTCGGTCTACGAGGGTACATGGACACACTCTCTCCTCTCGTTGCTATGCATCACCATGATCATGTGTGTGCGTAGGATTTTTTTTTGAAATTACTGCGTTTCCCAACACCGGTGGCGCGCCAATGAGAACTTGGAGCGTTCATGTGGCAATGCTATTCATAAGTTCTTGTCTTCCTAGTCCATATTGTCCCTTGGTTAGTATTGTTCTGTCTTGGGCTTCGAATTCGGATTGCCCCACAGCCCCGAGGAGGTGGCGCAGCTCTGGCAAGCTTGAAGGAATAAAACCCAACACATTTAACCACAAACTGGTCCAAGCCCGAGGAGGTGGCCCAGCCCCCGAGAGGGAAATTCTTTCGTCTTAATCAAATTTAATCACAAATGTGTTGGGTTTTATTCCTTTTTTATTTCATTTTTGCACTTTCCTACCGAGATGGTCCCATATGCCACTCGACTTTTTCCCTGTCCAGACAGACATGTTTACGTGTAGGTGCATATGAATGTGACATACGTGGCTATAATTGTGTTCAATACACATATTTCAATATGTGGTATGTACACATTTTTTCTTGGGGGTAATATTTGGTACATACACAAAAGGGATAAATATGTGGACCTAAAAGTAGCCTACTATTTGATATTTCAAATACACAAATGTGTACTTCTTGTATTGCTCATATGTTGTAGCACTTTTGTTTGCAGGGATCCGAGGACTGTTTGTTAATGAAACATTACACATTACATAGAATACACAACCGCGCATGTAGAATAATTTCATCAAATTTTTTGAACCTCTAAATGCAAAGTTTTGGAATGACTCGGATTGTGCAGTCGAGCACTATGCCTTTTACCACACGAGATGTGTGGTAAGTACCTTTTGAATTGAAACTAAGATCTGATGATATAAGTCGAGATTAAAAAAATTCTAGAAAAAGAGTACTAGGCCCTATTCAATGCTCACTACGATAAGTAGTGTGAGTGATACACTGGAGACTCCGCGATGCGCTGCTGGGAGATCGGCGGTAGCGCCACTGAACAGGTTGAGCAACATCATGGAGGCAGCCGGCAGACTCGTCCACCTATGTCAGCTAACCCCGGTGACAAGCCATGCAGCGCCTTGCCGATCGTCTATCACCTGTTAAAAGTTGGCAGCACGACGCTTCAGCAACAACACGTGTTACTAAGAGTAGGATTCAGCATAAAAAATAGAATCACTAATTTCGTAAGTATATGTAACCTTAAATTTTTGGACCAGATTCAAACCAAATTTAAGTTAGATAAAATTATTAAAATGCCATAAATTATGATAGATCAAAATCCAAAAGAAAATTTTAATCTTATGAAATTGGATATTTTAGTGAGATCTAGATTTTTTTGTGTTAGCACAATGTCAAACCTCGGTGCAACTTGCACTTTGTTATTAAGTTGTAATTTCGTAAAAGAAAGTGTAATTTACATTTTTCAATAAAGCTAAACTATCACGGATCTGCCGCGCGAGCTCCTATGGTGCATTGCCCATAGGCTCC
>NW_021312952.1:0-1265 GCF_002162155.2 Triticum dicoccoides | reverse complement strand
GGTACGAAAAAGATTGGATTTCTATCAATCTTGCTTTTTCTGGAAAATTGATGAAAACAAAACCAAATATAGGTTGGCCAAATGGAACATGATCGGTAGATGGAAGGACCAAGGTGTCTTGGGAATTGAAAATCAAGAAGTGAAAAATAAGTGCCTACTTAGAAAATGACTATACATATTGGAGGTAGAGAGGGATGGGGTATGGTTACAGCTGTTGCGCAATAAATACTTACATTCCAAAACTCTGGCACAAGTGATGACACAACCGACTAACTCTCCTTTTTGGAAGGGGCTAATGAGGGCAAAGGCTTCCTTATTCAACAGGAGCAAATTCATAGTTGGGAACGGAAATAGTACTAGGTTATGGGAAGATACCTGGCTCGGAGAGACACCACTAGCCTTGGATTATCCTTCCTTATACAATATTGCACAATGGAAAGACGTTTTTGTTAGTACAGTGTTGGGTTATGTCCCTCTTAACATTCAGCTCAGGTGAACACTAGTGGGAATACGATGGGATATATGGTTGCATCTTGTGCAAATGTTAATGGAGGTTATAACCTTTCTGATGCGCTGAATATCTTACACTGGAAGTTGTTCATGTTAGGTGTATTCCCGGTTAAGTCCATGTATATAGACTTGATAAATACTGGGCCTTTCCCGAGGTCGATTCACATTTGGAAAATCAAGGTGTTGTTAAAAATCAAAGTATTTATGTGGTTTGTGCATAAGGAGTAATTTTGACAAAGGATAAATAACTTGGCAAAACGTAGTTGGGAGGGTAGTAAACAATGTTGCTTTTGTGATCAGGACAAAACAAATACAACATCTTTTTCTTGAGTGCCCACTTGCTAAGTTATTGTGGCGGACCATTCACACGTCTTTTAACGTATCTTCATGCATCATGGTTTCACATTTATTTGGGACTTGGTTGATTGGGATAGAGCCTAAGACTCTGACACATATTCGAGTTGGAGTGTGTGCATTAATATGGGCCATATGAAATTGTCGGAATGATGTTGCCTTTAACAGACAAACTATCACAAAACTTTTTGCAGGTTATCTTCAGGGCATCTGCTTGGATCCGTACATGGTCAATACTAAGCCATATGAACCACATCGAGCTTATGGATATTGGGAGCAACCAATGGGAGATGGTTGCACGGGATACTTTCAACCGATTTGAATGGCAGTCCAAAAATAGGATAGGTATCTAATCATCTTACCATATTATCGCCGGTTATGGCAACCTTTTTATGAGATTC
>NW_021312951.1:0-977 GCF_002162155.2 Triticum dicoccoides | reverse complement strand
AACGTTGATCATGCTAAGTTAGAGAAAGATTATGATCATGCCCTCGTTGTTTCTCGTGTGCTAAATTCCGAGAAGGCCAAACTCGGAGTTGATCTTGCTAGACTCAAAGAGGAGTTTGATATACTTGACAAGGCCCACAAGGCCTTGAAGGGTATTCACGCTAGTCTCAAGGAGTCTCATGATCAACTCCAAGTGAAGCTAACTAAGGAGAAAGCAACTTTTCCTCATATGGTTTTAATTGATAATGCAAATGCTACTAACCCGTGTTGTGAGCATATACATCTTGTTGAGGAAAATGCTAAGTTGAAGGAGCAACTTGAGAGAGGCCTTGCGACTTGCATACAAGGCAAGAAGAACCTCAATGATCTCTTGATCAACCAAAAGGGAGGTGTGGCGAAGGAAGGGGTTGGGTACGTCCCCGACTCCAAAAACAAGAAGAAGAATGACAAGACCAAACGACCTCCTCCCCTCATGCAAACCTTTGTGAGGGCGGGAGAAAGTGTCCCCGAGGAGAAGAAGAAGAACAAAGTCAAGAAGGGCAATGTCACCTCACCCAACAAAGCCGGCGATTTTAATCCTTCTTATGTGTTGTGCCGTGCTAGTGATGGGCATGTTTATGCCAAATTTGTTGGTTCTCTTCATGAGCACATTGAATGGTCTATTTGGGTTCCTAAGACCCTTGTTACTAACATCAAAGGACCCATTACAAAATGGGTACCTAAAACCAAGCATTGATCTCTTGTAGGTGTTTGCTTCCGGTGGTGGATCATGGTTGCTCGATAGCGGAGCTACAAATCATATGACCGGAAGCAAGGACTTGGTGGTGGACGTGCACAAGGTTCCATCTATGCCCACCAATGTCGAGTGGGGTGACGCCTCATCTTCTAAGGTATTGGGACTTGGCAAGGTGGTCATCTCTCATGATCTCACGATCGAGAAGGTCATGCTTGTTGAGTCCCTTGCAGACAATTTACTTT
>NW_021312950.1:0-1758 GCF_002162155.2 Triticum dicoccoides | reverse complement strand
CAGTGCTTAAGGGCGGTTCCAGTGAGACAACCCACCATGTACTCCTACATGGCCTCTCACCGCTACCTTTACCAAATCGTGTTCACACACTTAACTCTCAGCACCAGAACATATTGTAACACTCCAATTCATTCCCAATGAATCGGACCTGACACAACTCTAAGCAATAGCAGGCATAGCATGGTAGGAACACAACAATGGCTTCAATCAACTCCTACACATGCTAGTGGGTTTCAACTATTTACTGTGGCAATGACAGGTCATGCAGAGGAATGGGTTCAACTACCGCAGCACAAAGTAGCAGATGAATCGTTGTTGTCCTAATGCAATAACTGAGAGCAGGAGCGAGAGAGTAGGGTTTTATCGAAATGAACAAGGGGGTTTGCTTGCCTGGTAAATCAACAAGGGAGGCACTGCTTCACCGACAGGTACTCTGGAACGTCTCCGAAGCAGGACCTATCGAGAAGGAACGGTGCCGGCAATCAAAACACAATCATATGCAACAATATGATGCATGAGCATGGCATGTAGATGTGATGTTGTTTGAGCTAATGCAACTAGTATTCAAATGAATGAAGTCCATTTGAACAAAAGGTTCAAATGCAACTCCAAAAATAAGTCTCTTAATATGCCATAATGTGTTTTCTCATATTAAGCATGTATAAGTTGGTTTGTCATGCATGAAACTAGTACAGATGGATAGATTACATTTTTCTGATAATTTTTCATATATAAATTATTTCAATCTGAGCTACGGTTGAATTGTTATGAATTTTTGAAGTTTAAAACAATTTCTGGAATTTTCTGAGTAAATTTAAATCCAGAAATCATATTATTGCGCCAGCATGACGTCATCACTACATCAGCGGGTCAACGCGGCTGTCCAGGGTCAAACCTGACGTGTGGGGTCCACACGTCAGTGACACTGGGGTTAACCCCGAGTCAAACCTGGGCTGATTAGCTTTGACTAAGCCCTAGGGCCCACTCGTCAGCGTCAGTAGGTGGGGATTAGTGCATAATTAACGGAGCCACGTCAGCCCGCCGGAGTTCTGGCCGGCGGCGACCAATAACGCGGCGGCGACTCGCCGGACTTGCGCTACAAGCGGCGTTTGGTCGCGCGAAGACCACCGGGGCGTAGCCCGTCGTCGTCCGCATCCAGGGGAGCTGGTGGGGGGCTGCGGGGGCGCCGGAGCTCACCGGAGCAAAGCTCACGGCGGCGGCCGGAGTTCGGGATAGCGCGGGCGTGGGGCTGCAGCTCGCGTTCGAGCGAACGGAGGGCACAGGCGGTAGCTACGAGGCAGCAGGAGAACATCGAGCTACTACGCGAGGCGGAGGTGCTCGGGGGCACGGAGCTCGCCGGCCATGGCGGACGGCGGCTTCGGGCGCTCGCGGGGCAGCGGCTACAGGGCACGCGCGAGAGAGAGAGGTGAGGGGAAAGGAAGAGGGGCTCACGGCGGACTCGCAGAGCAGGCCGGTGTGCTCGGGGACGTCCTGCGTCCGGCGAATCGACGGCGATGGCGGCGAGGTCGATCTCCGGCGTCGGTGGTGAAGAAGACAACGGCGTCGGCGATGGAGCGCGTCCGGAGGTGCGTGGCTTGACGAGGAGGTAGAGGGGGTCGTGGCGGAGCTGGGAAGCGTGTCAGGGAGGCGAGGGGAGGCCGGTGGCCATGGCAACGGCGAGCGATGGCGGCGGCTGCGCTCGGGTGCGCTCGGGGAAGAGAGAACCAGGGAGGAGGGAGAGCGAGAGGGAGGGGAAAA
>NW_021312949.1:0-1153 GCF_002162155.2 Triticum dicoccoides | reverse complement strand
GTCTCAGATGCTTGTTCTGTCTCTCAGGGCCGTACTGCCAACGATACTGCACAGGGCCCCCCAACAATACCTCGTTCGCAAGGTGCAAAATGAGATGTGTCATCGGAGTAAAGAAGCCTGGCGGGAAGATCTTCTCTAGCTTGCATATCAACTCCGGCGCCTTCTTATGCATTTCTTTTATCTTCTCAGGACATACTTCTTTAGCACAAAGCGTTCGGAAGAAATGGCTTAACTCCGCAAGCACACGCCAGACACGCTCGGGAACATAGCCCCGAACCATCACCGGCATAATCCGCTCAATCCATACATGATAGTCATGACTCTTGAGCCCGGTCACTCTGCCCGTTGAAAGATTGACCCCCTTACTTATATTCGACGCATAACCATCAGTGAACTTCACGACGTGTTTCAGCCACTTGAATGCCTCCATCTTATGATCCTTTTTAAGTACGAAGTCAGCATCTGGCTTGAACCAAGATTTTCGACTTCCTGTGGGAGGTTGCATGTGAAGACGTGGTCTATCACAAATATTCTGTTGATCGACTCTAGCATTAACATTATCCTTTGTCTTATCAGGAATGTTGAGGATCGTGTTAAAAAGGGACTCTGCGACATTCTTTTCGGTGTGCATCACGTCGATGTTGTATGGAAGTTTGAGGTCCTTAAAATAGGGAAGCTGCGTGAAGGAGTAGTGTGAGTCCAGTTGTGCGTCTCACCATATCCTTCAAAATATTTTTTCCCTTTACCTTTGCCTTTGCCTTTGCCTTTCCCTTCACAGGCAGGCTTAAGAGCTTTGAGCTGAGCAAGCACATCCTCACCAGAAAACGTTGGAATCTCATTTACTTCATGGACAACTTTGCCTTTTGTGAAGTTCTTCTTGTCTTCCCTATCAGGATGGTCTGGAGGGAGGAATTGTCGATGCTGGTCAAAGGCAACATACTTGCCACCCTTCTTCATCCAAATGAAAATCAAGGCCTGCATGCACACTGGGCAAGGCATCTTTCCACTTGTACACCATCCGCAGAACAGGGCATAGCCGGGAAAGTCATGCATGCAATACTGTAGCCAAACTTTCATCAAGAAATTTTTCTGCAGATGCCGGTCGTATGTCAACCTCGGGAAGTACCAAGAATGGTGCAAATCATCCACCAAC
>NW_021312948.1:0-2919 GCF_002162155.2 Triticum dicoccoides | reverse complement strand
TTTCCCAGGAGTGAAGCGCCTTTGGTAGGTGGAATTTGGTAAGGAAAAATTTATATAGCGTGCTGAAATTTATTGTCACTTGTTACTATGCAAAATAATCCTATGAGGGGCTTGTTTGGAGTATCTTCACCGCGAACAGTTGAGCAAAGAGTTGCTCCTCAAGCAACAGAACCTACTGAAAATGTTTACTTTGAAATTCCTCTGGGTATGATAGAGAAACTGCTAGTTAATCCTTTTATAGGAGATGGAACATTACATCCCGATATGCACCTAATCTATGTGGATGAAGTTTGTGGATTATTTAAGATTGCAGGTATGCCCGAGGAAGAAGAAGTTATTCCCTTTATCTTTGAAGGGAAATGCATTGACATGGTTTAGGCTATGTGATGATATTGGATCATGGAACTACAACCGATTGAAATTGGAATTTCATAAGAAGTTTTATCCTATGCATCTGGTTCATCGTGATTGTAATTATATATGTAATTTTTGGCCTCGCGAAGGAGAAAGTATCTCTCAAGCTTGGGGACGGCTTATGTCAATGTTATATTCATGCCCCAATCATGAGCTCTCAAGAGAAATTATTATTCAAAATTTTTATTCTCGGCTTTCTCTCAATAATCGCTCCATGCTCGATACTTCTTGTACTAGTTCTTTTATGATGAAGACTATTGAATTCAGATACGATTTATTGGAAAGAATTAAACGCTACTCTGAAGATTGGGAACTCGACAATGGTAAGGAGTTAGGTATAACACCTAAGTTTGATTGTGTTAAATCTTTTATGGATACCGATGATTTTCGTGAATTTAGCACTAAATATGGACTTGACTCGGAGATAGTAGCTTCTTTGTGTGAATCATTTGCTACTCATGTTGATCTCCCTAAGGAGAAGTGGTTTAAATATCATCCTCCCATTGAAGTAAAAGTAGTAGAACCTATTAAAGTTGAAGAAAAGTCTATTACTTATAATGTTGATCCTATTGTTCCTACCGCTTATATTGATAAACCACCTTTCCCAGAATAAAGGATCATGCTAAAGCTTCAACTGTGGTTCGTAAGAGTAATGCTAGAACACCAACACCCCCTGAGCAAATTAAAGTTGAACCTAGTATTGCTATGGTTGAGGATCTCTTGGTCGATAATATTGATGGGCATGTTATTTACTTCTGTCATGAAGCTGCTAGAATTACTAGACCTGATACTAAAAATAAACATAGAGTTGTTGTTGGCATGCCTGTTGTTTCTTTTAAAATAGGAGATCATTGTTATCATGGCTTATGTGATATGGGTGCTAGTGCGAGTGCAATACCTCATTCCTTATACGAAGAAATTATGCATGATATTGCACCCGCTGAAATAGGAGGTATTGATGTTACTATTAAGCTTGCCAATAGAGATACTATTTCACCAATTGGAATTGTTAGAGATGTTGAAGTCTTGCGTGGGAAAATTAAATATCCTACTGATTTTATTGTTCTTGGTTCCCCACGAGATGACTTTTGTCCCATTATATTTGGTAGATCCTTCTTAAATACTGTTAATGCTAAGATAGACTGCGAAAAGGATAATATTATTGTTGGTTTAGGGGATATGTCTCATGATTTTAATTTTGCTAAATTTCGTAGACAACCCCATGATAAAGAATTGCCTAGTAAAGATGAAATAATTGGTATTGCTTCTATTGTCGCACCTCCTAATGATCCTATAGAACAATATTTGCTAGACAATGAAAATGATATGTTTATGAATGAAAGAAGGGAAATAGATGAAGTATTCTATAAATAGGGACCTATATTGAAACACAACTTGGCTGTTGAAATCCTAGGGTATCATCCTCCACCCAAGGGTGACCCCTTGTTTGAGCTTAAACATTTACCTGATGCTCCTAAATATGCTTATCTTGATGAAAAGAAGATATATCCTATTTATTATTAGTGCTAACCTTTCAAAGCATGAAGAAGAGAAATTATTGAAAGCTCTGAAGAAGCACCGTCCTGCTATTGTATATACTCTTCATGATCTTAAGGGCATTAGTCCTACTCTATGCGAGCACAAAATAAAACTTGAGAAAGACGCTAAACTAGTTGTTGATCACCAATGACGATTAAATCTTAAGATGAAAGAAGTGGTAAGAACTGAAATACTAAAGCTTCTGGAGGGAGGTATAATTCATCATGTTGTCGATAGTCAGTGGGTAAGTCCTGTCCATTGTGTCCCTAAGAAGGGAGATACTACAGTTGTTCCTAATGACTAGGATGAATTTACCCCACAAAGAATTGTTACACGTTATAGAATGGTAATTGATTTCTGCAAATTAAATAAAGCTAATAGAAAATGTCATTACCCTCTACCTTTTATTGATAAAATGCTAGAAAGATTATCCAAACATACAAATTTTTGATTTCTAGATGGTTACTCTGGTTTATCTCAAATACCTATGTCAAAAGAGGATCAGGATAAGATCACTTTTACTTGTCCTTTCGGTACCTTTGCTTGTAGATGCCTTTTGGTTTATGTAATGCACCTTCTACCTTTCAAAGATGTATGACTGCTATATTATCTAGTTTTTGTGAAAAGATTGTTGAGGTTTTGATGTTTGATTTCTCCGTGTATGGAACTTCTTTTGATGATTGCTTAAGCAACCTTGATCGAGTCTTGCAGAGATGTGAAGAAACTAATCTTGCCTTGGATTGGGAGAAGTACCACTTTATGGTTAATGAAGCTGTTGTCTTGGGGCGTGAAATTTCTGAAAGAGGTATTGAAGTTGATAAATCTAAAGTTAATGCTATTGAAAAGATGTCGTGTCCCAAGGACATCAAAGGTATCAGAAGTTTCCTTGGTCATGCCAGTTTTTATGGGAGGTTCATTAAAGACTTCGCTAAAATTTCTAGGCCTCTGACTAATCTCTTACAAAAA
>NW_021312947.1:0-4413 GCF_002162155.2 Triticum dicoccoides | reverse complement strand
GGGGCAGCGGCGGCTTGCGGGCGGCGGTGCTGGCGTCGGCGTCGGGGTGGGGTATTTAAGGAGAGGGGTCCGGCGGCTTGGGGAAGGGGCGAGGAGGAGGAATCCTCCTCGGACTCGGCGGCGGCGGCATGCTCCGACCGGACTCTGGTAGGAGTCGATCGGGCAGCGGAGGGGCGGGGCGCTGGCGAGGCGGGCCCGGCATGGCTGGGCCGCTGGCCCAGTCCGGCGCGCAACAGTTTTTTTAAGATTCAACCAAAAACAAATCCTAGAAAAAAATCTAAAAATGCAAAACAAATTTTCACAGTCTAAATAAAACATCTAGAACAAGTTGAACATTTTCTTGGCCTAAAAATGCAATTTTGAAAACGTGCAATTTTTCTAGTTCAAATAAAATTGCAGTAAAATCCAAATATAGCTATTTATTTTATTTTAATATTTTTCCTTGAATATTTCATTTATTTTGGAGAAGTCATATTATATCCTCTCATATATTTTTAATATGAAATATTTTTGTAAAGAAAAATAGTAAAAACCAAATATGATCCTTGTTTCAATATTCTAGAAAATTCAAATATGAAAATATGAAATCCCCAACTCTCTCCGTGGATCCTTGACAATTGCTTAGAATTTCAAGGATCGTTCAAACGAAATGCAATAAAATATGATATGCATGAATGATCTAAGTATAACATTCCAAATTGGAAATTTGGGATGTTACACGTGATGTCCTCCATATGCCTCGGAGTGACACTTGCGTAGGATCTGTTCCTATTCATGCTTAGGTACACAACGACTAATAACACAATCTACTCCTTCCTTATAAAGGTGTGGGTCATCCCAAAAGTAATGTCTTAAATCATAGAAAAACTTTTTCTTTTGCTGGTATGTGAAGCTACGTGGTATAAATTTAGCAACAATGTAGTTAGCATAACCATCATACCATGGAGAAGTACGAGAAGCATTTATAACAGCTAATTGTTCATCAGGAAAGCTATCATCAATAGGTTGTGGGTCATCAAGAACATTCTCTAACCTACACAAGTTGTCTGCAACGGGGTTCTCAGCTCCCTTTCTATCAATAATATTTAAATCAAATTCTTGTAGCAAGAGAACCTATCTAATAAGTCTAGGTTTAGCATATTTCTTTTCCACAAGATATTTAAGAGCATCATGATTAGTGTGAACAGTTACTTTCGAATCAACAATATAAGGTCTGAACTTATCATAAGCAAACACAACTGCTAAAAATTCTTTTTCAGTAGTAGCATAATTTCTCTGGGCACTGTATATTGTTTCACTAGCCTATTGGATAACATTTAATTTCTTATCAACTCTTTGTCCTAAAACATCACCTACAGCATAATCACTAGCATCACACATAATTTCAAAGGGTAAATTCCAATGAGGTGGCTGAACAATAGGTGCAGAAATCAAGGCTTTCTTAAGTATTTCAAATGCTTCTATGCAATCATCATTGAAAACAAAAGGAACATCTTTTTGTAAGAGATTAGTCAGAGGCCTAGAAATTTTAGCGAAGTCTTTAATGAACCTCCCATAAAAACTGGCATGACCAAGGAAACTTCTGATACCTTTGATGTCCTTGGGACACGACATCTTTTCAATAGCATTAACTTTAGATTTATCAACTTCAATACCTCTTTCAGAAATTTCACGCCCCAAGACAACAGCTTCATTAACCATAAAGTGGTACTTCTCCCAATCCAAGGCAAGATTAGTTTCTTCACATCTCTGCAAGACTCGATCAAGGTTGCTTAAGCAATCATCAAAAGAAGTTCCATACACGGAGAAATCAAACATCAAAACCTCAACAATCTTTTCACAAAAACTAGATAATATAGCAGTCATACATCTTTGAAAGGTAGAAGGTGCATTACATAAACCAAAAGGCATCTACAAGCAAAGGTACCGAAAGGACAAGTAAAAGTGATCTTATCCTGATCCTCTTTTGACATAGGTATTTGAGATAAACCAGAGTAACCATCTAGAAATCAAAAATTTGTATGTTTGGATAATCTTTCTAGCATTTTATCAATAAAAGGTAGAGGGTAATGACATTTTCTATTAGCTTTATTTAATTTGCAGAAATCAATTACCATTCTATAACGTGTAACAATTCTTTGTGGGGTAAATTCATCCGAGTCATTAGGAACAACTGTAGTATCTCCCTTCTTAGGGACACAATGGACAGGACTTACCCACTGACTATCGACAACATGATGAATTATACCTCCCTCCAGAAGCTTTAGTATTTCAGTTCTTACCACTTCTTTCATCTTAAGATTTAATCGTCATTGGTGATCAACAACTGGTTTAGCGTCTTTCTCAAGTTTTATTTTGTGCTCGCATAGAGTAGGACTAATGCCCTTAAGATCATGAAGAGTATATACAATAGCAGGACGGTGCTTCTTCAGAGCTTTCAATAATTTCTCTTCTTCATGCTTTGAAAGGTTAGCACTAATAATAAATAGGATATATCTTCTTTTCATCAAGATAAGCATATTTAGGAGCATCAGGTAAATGTTTAAGCTCAAACAAGGGGTCACCCTTGGGTGGAGGATGATACCCTAGGATTTCAACAGCCAAGTTGTGTTTCAATATAGGTCCCTATTTATAGAATACTTCATCTATTTCCCTTCTTTCATTCATAAACATATCATTTTCATTGTCTAGCAAATATTGTTCTATAGGATCATTAGGAGGTGCGACAATAGAAGCAATACCAATTATTTCATCTTTACTAGGCAATTCTTTATCATGGGGTTGTCTACGAAATTTAGCAAAATTAAAATCATGAGACATATCCCCTAAACCAACAATAATATTATCCTTTTCGCAGTCTATCTTAGCATTAACAGTATTTAAGAAGGATCTACCAAATATAATGGGACAAAAGTCATCTCGTGGGGAACCAAGAACAATAAAATCAGTAGGATATTTAATTTTCCCACGCAAGACTTCAACATCTCTAACAATTCCAATTGGTGAAATAGTATCTCTATTGGCAAGCTTAATAGTAACATCAATACCTCCTATTTCAGCGGGTGCAATATCATGCATAATTTCTTCGTATAAGGAATGAGGTATTGCACTCGCACTAGCACCCATATCACATAAGCCATGATAACAATGATCTCCTATTTTAAAAGAAACAACAGGCATGCCAACAACAACTCTATGTTTATTTTTAGTATCAGGTCTAGTAATTCTAGCAGCTTCATGACAGAAGTAAATAACATGCCCATCAATATTATCGACCAAGAGATCCTCAACCATAGCAATACTAGGTTCAACTTTAATTTGCTCAGGGGGTGTTGGTGTTCTAGCATTACTCTTACGAACCACAGTTGAAGCTTTAGCATGATCCTTTATTCTGGGAAAGGTGGTTTATCAATATAAGCGGTAGGAACAATAGGATCAACATTATAAGTAATAGACTTTTCTTCAACTTTAATAGGTTCTACTACTTTTACTTCAATGGGAGGATGATATTTAAACCACTTCTCCTTAGGGAGATCAACATGAGTAGCAAATGATTCACACAAAGAAGCTACTATCTCCGAGTCAAGTCCATATTTAGTGCTAAATTCACGAAAATCATCGGTATCCATAAAAGATTTAACACAATCAAACTTAGGTGTTATACCTAACTCCTTACCATTGTCGAGTTCCCAATCTTCAGAGTAGCGTTTAATTCTTTCCAATAAATCGTATCTGAATTCAATAGTCTTCATCATAAAAGAACTAGTACAAGAAGTATCGAGCATGGAGCGATTATTGAGAGAAAGCCGAGAATAAAAATTTTGAATAATAATTTCTCTTGAGAGCTCATGATTGGGGCATGAATATAACATTGACATAAGCCGTCCCCAAGCTTGAGAGATACTTTCTCCTTCGCGAGGCCAAAAATTACATATATAATTACAATCACGATGAACCAGATGCATAGGATAAAACTTCTTATGAAATTCCAATTTCAATCGGTTGTAGTTCCATGATCCAATATCATCACATAGCCTAAACCATGTCAATGCATTTCCCTTCAAAGATAAAGGGAATAACTTCTTCTTCCTCGGGCATACCTGCAATCTTAAATAATCCACAAACTTCATCCACATAGATTAGGTGCATATCGGGATGTAATGTTCCATCTCCTATAAAAGGATTAACTAGCAGTTTCTCTATCATACCCAGAGGAATTTCAAAGTAAACATTTTCAGTAGGTTCTGTTGCTTGAGGAGCAACTCTTTGCTCAACTGTTCGCGGTGAAGATACTCCAAACAAGCCCCTCATAGGATTATTTTGCATAGTAACAAGTGACAATAAATTTCAGCACGCTATATAAATTTTTCCTTACCAAATTCCACCTACCAAAGGCGCTTCACTCCTGGGAAA
>NW_021312946.1:0-2232 GCF_002162155.2 Triticum dicoccoides | reverse complement strand
GCCGACATTCTCGGAAGCGATCCAAGGGCACTGGGAGAGGCAAGGAGATCCACAATAACAATACGGAAGCCGCTGATAACGGTGCCACTCCGGATGATGCCGAGGACCAGGATAATGGCGATAACGCGACGCCTGGTCAGTTTGAAGGCCCAACAGGGATGTCCGACAATGAGGACCTTGAAGATCCAGAGGATTGAGAAGATAGTAACTATCTCCCTGAATCCGAGGAGGAGGTCAGCCTCGGACCCGAGGAGTTCATCATCCCTAAGGACCCATACGAGCAAGAAAAAAATTGATTGCGGCTCGTTGCAACCACCCGAAGCATGAAAAAGCAACGAAAACATCTTCAAGCTGATCAAAACACGCTCAATGATAAGTTGGTAGAGGTCCTCGCAACCGAGCAAGAACTTGAATTACGGCGTGCAGACACAGGTAAATCCTACCCATGACGGCGTCTACTTCCCACATTCGATGACGTAGTTGCCGAAAATGTGCCATTCAAGCACGATAGAGCTGATCAGCCTTACTGTCCTCCTTGGGGCCGGGATAGGCCAACGGGAGGAAACAAAAATCCTCCCACAACCCCTCACCGTGAAGGCAAGGACCCAGTCCAATACACTGAGCCGTATGATTTGCGAAGGAAAATAACCCCAAATCCAATAGTTGGACAGGCCGGCTATGATGCCTGGCTCGATAAGCAGGAGAGGGCTCGGGAGGATACACATGCTCGGATGACAATGGATATCCGGCATGACGTAGCTTGGTTTCGAGGAGCTGCACATCCAGTGTATTTTACAGATGAGGTCATGCAACATCAGTTTTCGAAAGGGTTTAAACCCGTAAATATTGAACAATATGATGGAACGATTGACCTAGCTGTGTGGATTGAAGATTTCCTGCTCCATATTCATATGGCCCGAGGAGATGATCTCCACGCCATCAAGTATCTACCGCTGAAGTTTAAAGGAGCAGTGAGGCATTGGCTTAATAGCTTGTCTGAGAACTCTATCAGAAGTTGGGAGGAGCTCGAAGATGCCCCCAGAGCTAACTTTCAGGGTACATATGTCCGGACTCCGGATACCAATTCACACTTGATCATCCAGCAGCCCGGCGAGTCTACTAGGAAGTTTGCCTTTCATCTTGTATATGCTAGGCACGTCAAGTATGACCTGAGTATTCCGCGTGTGCAACTGTTTTGCACCCGTTGTATTTGAACGTAGAGCCTATCACACCCGATCATCACGTGGTGTCTCAGCACGAAGAACTTTCGCAACGGTGCATACTCAGGGAGAACACTTCTTGATTATTAAGTGAGAGATCATCTTAAAATGCTACCGTCAATCAAAGCAAGATAAGATGCATAAAGGATAAACATCACATGCAATCAATATAAGTGATATGATATGGCCATCATCATCTTGTGCTTGTGATCTCCATCTTCGAAGCACCGTCATAATCACCATCGTCACCGGCGCGACACCTTGATCTCCATCGTAACATCGTTGTTGTTACGCCATCTATTGCTTCTACGACTATCGCTACCGCTTAGTGATAAAGTAAAGCAATTACAGGGCATTTGCATTTCATACAATAAAGCGACAACCATATGGCTCCTGCCAGTTGCCGATAACTTTGGTTACAAAACATGATCATCTCATACAATAAAATATAGCATCACGTCTTGACCATATCACATCACAACATGCCCTGCAAAAACAAGTTAGATGTCCTCTACTTTGTTGTTGCAAATTTTACATGGCTGCTACGGGCTTTAGCAAGAACCGTTCTTACCTACGCATCAAAACCACAACGATAGTTTGTCAAGTTGGTGCTGTTTTAACCTTTGCAAGGACCGGGCGTAGCCACACTCGGTTCAACTAAAGTGAGAGAGACATACACCCGCCGGTCACCTTTAAGCAACGAGTGCTCACAGCGGTGAAACCAGTCTCGCGTAAGCGTACGCGTAATGTTGGTCCGGGCCGCTTCATCTCACAATGCCGCTGAACCAAAGTATGACATGCTGGTAAGCAGTATGACTTATATCGCCCACAACTCACTTGTGTTCTACTCGTGCATATCACATCAACGCATAAAACCTAGGCTCGGATGCCACTGTTGGGGAACGTAGTAATTTCAAAAAAAATTCCTACGTACACGCAAGATCATGGTGATGGCATAGCAACAAGAGGGGAGAGTGTTGTCCACGTACCCTCGTAGACAGTAAGCGGAAGC
>NW_021312945.1:0-918 GCF_002162155.2 Triticum dicoccoides | reverse complement strand
TTGTTGGTATTGACATTTGGCGTGTCCTTGCTACCTGATGTAGGTTTGAATCCCATGTAGGACACTTTTTTTTCTCAATTTGTGTTTTTTATTATTGTCAAACTAATCGATCGAGGAAGAACGGGGGAAGCGGGAGCCATCGAAGGGGATCATGCGGATCTGTCGCTAAAATCCTGCTGTACGGTTGATAAGTTACGTACTGCATGCGTGATAACTTACGTAGTCCAGCGTGGTAACTTTTGACCTGAAAAAAAAGTCATCGAAACATACCAACATGGGATCTAGTTTTGAAGCGCTCGTCGCAACGAGTTTTTTGTGTAAAAACGGTTTTCCAAATCCGCCCGACGGTTTGACCTACAAATCATTTTGAAGTTTGTTTTTTGAAGGAATATTTGCTGACATCATCAAATTTGTTGGTATATGCATGCATGTTCAAAATTGAGGTGCTCACCCACGCCTCATGCTGGGTTGCATGCATGCCTGCGCCTCCTTTTGCATGCACCAGATCAAAGCTAGTACGGGTCGTCCGTATCTGTTCTTAAAATCAGTACGTCTGGAAATTAGTCGCGTCCATCTATTATATATAAAAAGTGCTTGACGGGTTAATCAGAAAGAACATAAATAAGCTAGAAATTACCACAATAATTAGAAACATCTGGTCGTTTAATTGGTGGACCCATAACATAAAAGCCGTAATTAATGGATTAGATCTAAGAGCTCCCCATCACAAAAAGAAAAAAAGAGAGAAAAAAACTTCACCTGTCCATGGCATGTACGTATGTAATTAATGGATTATTAGGCCCGAAAGAGCCCCACCTCAGAAAGAAAAAAGAACTGTAGCTATTCTTTTAACCTGAAACCTTGAAACGTTTTAAGCATTGTGCTAGATCAATCGGTCCCCACTCCCTCAAAAAAAAA
>NW_021312944.1:0-1380 GCF_002162155.2 Triticum dicoccoides | reverse complement strand
CACCACCACCACTTGTTCGTAGTCTGTAGGATCATATTCTTGTGTGTTTCTATTGCTGCTAACCATGCCAGGATCACAAGCCGACGAGATTGACTGGGAGAATTTATCGAACAAGGAGCTTCATGATAAGTTTCAGCAAATGATGACTGAACAGGTGCAAGATGTGTTGAACAATTTTGAAGAGGCCATGGAGAAGATCACTGGCCTTGAGAAGACGTTCGAAACAAAGCTCGATAACAAGTTTAATGAATTGCTCGCGCGTCTTCCACCACCACCACCCGCTGCACCTAACGCACCTCTCCAACAACAACAACAACGACTACCTCCACGTCGCGAAGCAGACCTCCGCCGAGCAAGCCGTGTTCCTCTTGCGTTTGGCCAAACTGTTGGTGCTGCTGTTGATACTTCTGTGGCTCCTGCTGCTGATGCGGGGGAGGATGATTATGTGGGAGATTATGAGGATGAGGTTGATCAAAATCAACACTACGTGCAGCCACCTGTACCACCACCAGCAGGTCGACCTCAGGTATATATTCGTAATGGTAGGCCTGCACCACCACCTCAGGTACGAGATGATGTCCATATTCCTAAACTGAAATTGAATATTCCACCATTTGAGGGTAGATATGTTCCTGTTATATATCTTACTTGGGAGTTAGAAACTGAACAACGATTTACATGTTTACAATATCCTGAGGAGAGACGAGTTGCTGCTGCTGTTTGTGCTTTCACTAGTTTTGCATGTGTATGGTGGTCTGAACATTGTAGATTATATCCTATTCCAACTACTTGGGCTGCTTTGAAAACTGCTATGCGTACGCGTTGGGTTCCACCATATTATCAACGTGAATTGCTTCAAAAATTGCAGCGTTTAAGACAAGGGAAAAATTCTGTAGAAGAATATTATCAGGAATTACAAGGTGGCATGATTAGATGTGGTATTGTTGAGGAGAATGAAGCTATGCTTGCACGTTTTCTGGGTGGATTAAATAGAGAGATTCAGACCATTCTAGACTATAAGGAGTATACTAATATCACTCGTTTATTCCATCTTGCTTGTAAAGCTGAACGTGAAGTGCAGGATCGACAAGCATTGGGGCGAACTAACTTTTCTGCAGGCCGACCTTCATCATGGACACCACGTGCATCTTCTACTTCAACTGCACCAGCACCTCCATCCGGTGCCACCTCCAGCCGTGATACAAGAAAACAGGCACAACCACCATTATCTTCCAAGAGCGCACCTGCGGGTCCTGCACAGCGTTCTTCTTCTTCCATGGCATCAACAGGGCACACAAGTGATATTATTTGTCGTCGTTGTAAGGGAGGAGGTCATTATGCGAGGGAATGCAAATCTCCGCGTGTGATGATTGCTACCGC
>NW_021312943.1:0-1208 GCF_002162155.2 Triticum dicoccoides | reverse complement strand
AGCCACGGGGACTCAGCAATCTCGCACCCGCGAGATCAAGACTATTTAAGCTTATAGGAAGGATGGAGTAATGAGGTGGAGCTGCAGCAAGCGACTAGCATATATGGTGGCTACAATCGCAAAAGAGAGCGAGAAGAGAAGCAAGGCACGGTCGTGAAGCTAGTAGCGATCAAGAAGTGATCCTGAAACTACTTACGTCAAACATAACTCCAACACCGTGTTCACTTCCCGGACTCCGCCGAGAAGAGACCATCACGGTTACACACACGGTTGATGTATTTTAATTAAGGTCAACTTCAGGTTTTCTACAACCGGACATTAACAAATTCCCATCTGCCCATAACCGCGGGCACGACTTTCGAAAGATAATACCCTGCAGGGGTGTCCCAACTTAGCCCATAACAAGCTCTCACGGTCAACGAAGGAATAGACCTCCACCCGAGACATTCCGATCAGACTCGGTATCCCGGTACAACAAGACATTTCGACAGGGTAAAACTAAACCAGCAACACCGCCCGAATGTGCCGACAAATCCCGATAGGAGCTGCACATATCTCTTTCTCAGGGCACACTCAGATTGTCCAAGGTACGGGTAGGCCAACCCAGAGTTGCCCCTGGTGGCCACCGGCAGCTGACAGGTTGGACCAACACTCAGAGGAGCACTGGCCCGGGGGGGTAAAATAATGATGACCCTTGAGTCTGCAGAACCCAAGGGAAAGAAAAGGCTAGGTGGCAAATGGTAAAACCAATGTTGGGCATTGCTGGAAGAGCTTTACTTAAGACGAACTGTCAAGGGGTTCCCATAATAGCCCAACCGCGTAAGGAACGCAAAATCCGGGAACATAACACCGATATGACGGAAACTAGGGCGGCAAGAGTGGAACAAAACACCAGGCATAAGACCGAGCCTTCCACCCTTTACCAAGTATATAGATGCATTAATTAAATAAGATATATTGTGATATCCCAACAAGTAAACATGTTCCAACAAGGAACAACATCTCCATGTTCCAACAAGGAACAAACTTCAATCTTCACCTGCAACTAACAACGCTATAAGAGGGGCTGAGCAAAGCGGTAACATAGCCAATCAACGGTTTGCTAGGACATGGTGGGTTAGAGGTTTGACATGGCAATTTGGGAGGCTGACAAGCAAATGATAGGCATCGTAGCATTGGCATGGCAAAAGAGCGAGCAAACTAGCATA
>NW_021312942.1:0-910 GCF_002162155.2 Triticum dicoccoides | reverse complement strand
GGACACGGCTATTCGAATAGATGATGTTAACCCTGCAGGGGTGTACTTCTTCATACATGTTTCCACCACTTAGCATCTGCACACGACATGTGCTCGGCAGACTTCAAGCGAAAGCCGACGTGGGTGTAGACCACGACCTACCTAAACACTCAAGTCTCTAGTCCAGGTTTATCGCCTATTCGGGTTCCATCCATGAGGAGATCCGGCCGGAGTTTCGCTCACAGCCCCAAACGATGTGAACAGGGTTCCCGAGATACCAAACGGGCATCCGATACACCGTGCCACGTACCTACCGCATCACAGCCCACCCCTACGGTCAGCGCTGTCCACGGCCTCCAGTAAGCTACAAACACCAGAAACTACTTGCAACTCCTGGACAGAGGACTAGGGTGAATAAGAAGTCGAGCGGGGTCATATTTCAGGGCCCAATGTATGGTAGTAACTGAATCATGGATCACCAACACAGAACTCAGTTCCTGAGGACGGCTGCAATGAGACAACCCACCATGTACTCCTACATGGCCTCTCACCGCTACCTTTACCAAATCGTGTTCACACACTTAGCTCACACACAGTAGGACATGTTCACACACCTCTAATTCATCCCCGATGAATCAGACCTGACTCAACTCTAAGCAGTAGCAGGCATGACAAACAAACATGAATGAGTAGGCACAACAGGGCTCAAACAACTCCTACTCATGCTAGTGGGTTTCATCTATTTACTGTGGCAATGACAGGTCATGCAGAGGATAAAGGGGTTCAACTACCGCAGCATGTAACAGTTGAATCGGTGTTGTCCTAATGCAGTAAAAGAGAGCAGGAGCGAGAGAGTGGGATTGTATCGGAATGAACAAGGGGGTTTTGCTTGCCTGGCACTTCTGAAGATAACATTGAGTCTTCATCAGTG
>NW_021312941.1:0-10104 GCF_002162155.2 Triticum dicoccoides | reverse complement strand
GGGGGGGGGCAATTGGCACCAACGAAATTGGCATCCCTGTTGGGTGGCTCCACCACCTTCCTATCCATCCATGTCATCCCAAAATATCTTGGGACAAAGCCCAAAATAATGGCTTTCCATAAAATATCCCAAAAAGCACTTTCACTATTCACGACGACATTTTTCAGTGTCCGTTCGAACTGAAAATATTTATGTGGGCTTAGAACATTTCCAGTACCCACCATAATAATTTTCAACACGTCCTGGAACAATTCCAGTTTAGTGATTTTCATCTGCAAAAAGCATCTGAACCGGTTCCGGCAGCTCTGGAACATTTCCGGTTTTTATTTCTGAAAATTCCAAAAAGTTTCCAGAATGATTCTGGCACCCTCCAAGAATTATCAGCCATGTGCCGAAACCATTTTGACTTAATGGCATACCTCAAAACAACTTTTTCGGTTTCACCGAAACTCATCCGGTGACCTCTCTTATCGAAACTTTTTCGCTGTCTCCGAAAACTTTTTCTGAAAACTTTCTCTCAGACTCCCTGTCTAGTATTCGGCAGATAGATGACCCTTAAGTGTGTGACCCTATAGGTTCGGTGAAGTATAGACATGACCCGGAACCCCTTCCGATCAATGATCAAAATCGGAGCCGTGGACACCCATATTGACCCCTATACCCACACGAATGAATATTCGAGTGAACCTCCAGTTGACGTGTGTTATTCCTGTTGCTTCGCGATATGTTATGAATACCCGAGGTGAGACATGTTGGCATCCCTGTGGATCAACTCCTTGTCCACTATGCCATTTACCTCGTTACCGGTATTGTTCTCTTTTCTCGTTCCGTGTTCCAGCATCCCCGTGATCAAATCACCCTTTGTCTGGCCAGACGATGATGGATACCGTAACACCGAGAGGGCCCAGAGATATCTCTCCATAGATGGAGGAGCAAATCCCAATCTTGAGCTATCAAGTTACTTAACATACCTTTCCATGAACCTGTAAGCCGTCGTAATAGCCACCCATTTACGGATGATGTTTAACAAACCCCAAAGTTCATGAAGCAAGCATGAAGAAACTCGATACTCTCATGGTCGAAGGAATTATGCAAACATAAACTTCCTGTGTTATTAAGCATTAACTTGTGACGAATGTATCTCATATGATAACATCAATTCGGGTCGATTCAACACAAATGTTCCTCTAACATTGTGCCCTCAAAGTTGCTGGCATAGACATGCCCATGATCAGGAAAACAGAACCATCATGCAACACTTGAGCTAGTCTTAGAGGCCAGACTAGGAATACATTTTATCGTTTATTATTCCACACGTGCATATGAGTCTTCCTCCGAGCCTCGTTTTATTTGCAGACTCGAGAACCATAGCAGTTATAGCATGGAACATAAACCTAATTATGAACAGTGAGATAATCAATAACATTTATTATTGCCTCTAGGGCATATCTCCTACAGCAACAGGAAGGTTTTGTCAATCCTAAAGGTGCTAACAAAGTGTGCAAGATCCAGTGATCCATCTATGGGCTGGTGCAAGCATATCGGAGTTGGAATATATACTTCGATAAAGTGATCAAAGCATATGGTTTTGTACAGACTTGCAGTGAAGTCTGTATTTACAAGAAAGTGAGTGGGAGCACTACAGCATTTCTGATAAGTATATGTGAATGACATATTGTTGATCAGAAATAATGTAGAATTTTCTGGAAAGCATAAAGGAGTGTTTGAAAAGAGTTTTTCAAAGAAAGACCTCGATGAAGCTACTTACACATTGAGCATCAAGATCTATAGAGATAGATCAAGACGCTTGATAAGATTTTTCAATGAGTACATACCGTGACAAAGATTTTGAAGTAATTCAAAATGGAATGGTCAAAGAAGGAGTTCTTGCCTGTGTTGCAAGGTGTGAAGTTGAGTAAAGACTCAAAACCCGACCACAGCAGAAAATAGAAAGAGAATGAAAAGTCATTCCCTATGCCTCAGTCATAGGTTCTATAAAGTATGCTATGTTGTGTACCAGTCCTATTGTATACCTTAGCATGATTCTGGCAAGGGAGTACAATAGTGATCTAGGAGTAGATCACTGGACAACAGTTAAAATTATCCTTAGAGGACTAAGTAAATATTTCTCGGTTATGGAGGTGATGAAAGAGTTCGTCGTAAAGAGTTGCGTTGATGCAAGCTTTTACATCAATCTATATGACTCTAAGTCTTGATCTGGATACATACTGAAAGTGGGAGCAATTAGCTAAAGTAGCTCCATGCAGAGTATTGTAGACATAGAAATTTGCGAAATACATACGGATCTTAATGTTGCAGACCCGTAGACTAAACTTCTCTCACAAGCAAAACATTATCAGTCTTTGGGTATTAATCACATAGCGATGTGTACTAGATTATTGACTCTAGTAAACCCTTTGGGTATTAGTCACATGAAGATGTGAACTAATCACATAAAGATGTGAACTATTGGTGTGAAATCACATGACAATGTGAACTAGATTATTGACTCTAGTGCAAGTGGGAGACTGAAGGAAATGTGCCCCAGAGGCAATAATAAAGTTTTTATTTATATTTCCTTATATCATGATAAATGTTTATTATTCATGCTAGAATTGTATTAACTGGAAACTTAGTACATGTGTGAATAAATAGACAAACAGAGTGTCACTAGTTTGCCTCTACTTGACTAGCTCGTTGAATCAATGATGGTTATGTTTCCTAACCATAGACATGAGTTTTCATTTGATTAACGGGATCACATCATTAGAAAATGATGTGATTGACTTGACCCATATGTTAGCTTAGCACTATGATCCTTTAGTTCGTTGCTATTGTTTTCTCCATAACTTATACATGTTCCTATGACTATGAGATCATGCAACTCTGGAATACCAGAGGAACACTTTGTGAGCTACCAAACGTCACAACGTAGCTGGGTGATTATAAAGGTGCTCTACAAGTGTTTCTGATGGTGTTTGTTGAGTTGGCATAGATCGAGATTATGATTTGTCACTCCGATTGTCGGAGAGGTATCTCTGGGCCCTCTCGATAATGCACATCAATATAAGCCTTGCAAGAAATGTGACTAATGAGTTAGTTGCGGGATGATGCCTTACGGAACGATTAAAGAGACTTTCCGGTAACGAGATTGAACTAGGTCTTGATAACCCACAAGTATAGGGGATCGCAACAGTTTTCGAGGGTAGAGTATTCAACCCAAATTTATTGATTCGACACAAGGGGAGCCAAAGAATATTCTCAAGTATTAGCAGCTGAGTTGTCAATTCAACCACACCTGGAAACTTAATATCTGCAGAAAAGTATTTAGTAGCAAAGTAATATGATAGTGGTGATAACTGTAACAAAAGGTAACAGTAGTAAAAGCAATGTTTTTGGTATTTTGTAGTGATGATAGCAATAGCAACAGAAAAGTAAGTAAGCGAAGAACAATATATGGAAAGCTCGTAGGCAATGGATCGGTGATAGAGAATTATGCTGGATGCGGTTCATCATGTAACAGTCATAACCTAGGGTGACACAGAACTAGCTCCAGTTCATTGATATAATGTAGGCATGTATTCCGAATATAGTCATATGTGCTTATGGAAAAGAACTTGCATGACATCTTTTGTCCTACCCTCCCGTGGTAGCGGGGTCCTTACGAAAACTAAGGGATATTAAGGCCTCCTTTTAATAGAGAACCGGAACAAAGCATTAACACATAGTGAATACATGAACTCCTCAAACTACGGTCATCACCGGTAAGTATCCCGATTATTGTCACTTCGGGGTTAATGGATCATAACACATAATAGGTGACTATAGACTTGCAAGATAAGATCAAGAACACGCATATATTGATGAAAACATAATAGGTTCAGATTTGAAATCATGGCACTCAGGCCCTAGTGACAAGCATTAAGCATAGCAAAGTCATAGCAACATCAATCTCAGAACATAATGGATACTAGGGATCAAACCCTAACAAAACTAACTCAATTACATGATAGATCCCATCCAACCCATCACCGTCCAGCAAGCCTACGATGGAATTACTCACGCACGACGGTGAGCATAATGAAATTGGTGATGGAGGATGGTTGATGATGACGATGGCGACGGATTCCCCTCTCCGGAGCCCCGAACGGACTCCAGATCAGCCCTCCCGAGAGGTTTTAGGGCTTGGCGGCGGCTCCATATCATAAAACGTGATGAATTATTCTCTCTGGTTTTTTCTCCCTGAAACGCAATATATGGAGTTGGAGTCGGAGAGGCATGAGGGGGCCCACGAGGTAGGGGGCGTGCCCTAGGGGGGCAGGCGCGCCCCCACCCTCGTGGATAGGTGGTGGCCCCCCTGGCCTTCATCTTTTGCAGGTATTTTTCATATTTTCTGAAAAGTTGCTCCGTGAAGTTTTAGGTCATTCCGAGAACGTTTGTTTCTGCACACAAATAACACCATGGTAATTCTGCTGAAAACAGCGTCAATCCGGGTTAGTTCCATTCAAATCATGCAAGTTAGAGTCCAAAACAAGGGCAAAAGTGTTTGGAAAAGTAGATACGACGGAGACGTATCAACTCCCCCAAGCTTAAACCTTCGCTTGTCCTCAAGCAATTCAGTTGACAAACTGAAAGTGATAAAGAAAAACTTTTACAAACTCTATTTGCTCTTGTTGTTGTAAGTATGTAAAGCCAGCATTCAAGTTTTCAGCAAAGATTATAACTAACCACATTCACAATAACACTTAGGTCTCAAGTTTACTCATATAAATAGCATAATCAACTAGCAAGCAATAATAATAAATCTCGGATGACAACACTTTCTCAAAACAATCATAATATGATATAACAAGATGGTATCTCGATAGCCCTTTCTGAGACCGCAAAACATAAATGTAGAGCACCTTTAAAGACCAAGGACTGACTAGACATTGTAATTCCTGGTAAAAGAGATCCAGTCAAGTCATACTCAATGTAAACTAACAATAATGAGTGCAAATGACAGCGGTGCTCTCCAACTGGTGCTTTTTAATAAGAGGATGATGACTCAACATAAAAGTAAATAGATAGGCCCTTCGCAGAGGGAAGCAGGGATTTGTAAAGGTGCCAGAGCCCGGTTTTGAAACAGAGGTGAATAATATTTTGAGCGGTATACTTTCATTGTCAACATAACAACCAAGAGATGGCGATATCTTCCATGCTACACACATTATAGGTGGTTCCCAAACAGAATGGTAAAGTTTATACTCCCCCTTCCACCAACAAGCATCAATCCATGGCTTGCTCGAAACAACGAGTGCCTCCAACTAACAAGAGTCCCAGGGGAGTTTTGTTTGCAATTATTTTGATTTAGTTTGCATAAAGCATGGGATTGGGCATCCCGGTGACCGGCCATTTATCTCATGAGTGAGGAGCGGAGTCCACTCCTCTTGAGAATAACCCGCCTAACATGGAGGATACAGACAACCCTAGTTGATACATGAGCTATTCGAGCATACCAAACAGGATATTTATTTGAAGGTTTAGAGTTTGGCACATACAAATTTACTTGGAACGGCAGGTAGATACCGTATATAGGTAGGTATGGTGGACTCATATGGAATAACTTTAGGGTTTATGGAGTTTGGATACACAAGCAGTATTCCCGCTTAGTATAGGTGAAGGCTAGCAAAAGACTGGGAAGCGACCAGCTAAAGAGCGACAACAGTCATGAACATGCATTAAAATTAATCAACACCGAATGCAAGCATGAGTAGGATATAATCCACCATGAACATAAATATCGTGAAGGCTATGTTGATTTTGTTTCAACTACATGCGTGAACATGTGCCAAGTCAAGTCACTTAAATCATTCAGAGGAGGATACCACCCTATCATACCACATCACAACCATTTTAATAGCATGTTGGCACGCAAGGTAAACCATTATAAGCTCCTAGCTAATCAAGCATGGCACAAGAAACTATGATCTCTAGTTGTCATTGCAAACATGTTTATTCATAATAGGCTAAATCAGGAACGATGAACTAATCATATTTACAAAAACAAAAGAGGTCGAGTTCATACCAGCTTTTCTCATCTCAGTCGGTCCATCATATATCGTCATAATTGCCTTTCACTTGCACGACCGAGCAGTGTGAATAATAATAATAGTGCACGTGCATTGGACTAAGCTGGAATCTGCAAGCATTCAATAAATAGGAGAAGACAAGGCAATATGGGCTCTTTTGTCAGATCAACAATAATGCATATAAGAGCCACTTCAACAATTTAATTATGGTCTTCTCCTATCGACCCCCAAAGAAAAGAAAAGGAATAAAACTATTTACACGGGAAAGCTCCCAACAAGCAAAAGAAGAACAGGAAATATTTTTGGGTTTTCTTTTTAATTACTACTACAAGCATGGAAATTAAACTGATTAAAAACTACAACTAATTTTTTGGTTTTTCTTAAGGTTAATCAAACATACAAGAAGAAAGCATAAAAAGGAAAATAAACTAGCATGGATGATATAATGAAAAATTATGAGCACCGACATCTAGCAATGAGTGTGTGAACATAAATGTAATGTCGGTGAGAAATACATACTCCCCCAAGCTTAGGATTTTGGCCTAAGTTGGTCTATGGCCACGGGTGGCCTGGCGGATATTCATAATAGTAGTTGGGGTCGTACTGAGAAGAAGAAGAAGAAGACTCCGATTGCCACTGGCTGACAATCATCTCTGGTTCCCACTGCTAATTAGAATGTCGTGAAGGATCAACTTGTGGTTCCGGCTCTGGCTCCATGGTTGGTGCAGGGTTCCGGTAGGCGTGAATAGCCTTCAACGGAACAAGGTACTGGCCTGCAGATAAATCAAACAAAGAAGGAGCAGGCAGGGTAGGATGATGTTTATTAAAGAACAATTGGTATTTAAGCTCTCCTTCCCTATTCTTAACAATAAAATCATGTGCCACCATACTTTTATAATCTAGATAAACACGAGGCAGCACTTTTTCTTCCTTCTCATTATGCCTAATAAGTATGTTAAAATGTGCAGCTAGGCGTGAAGCATAGATGCCTCCAAAGACGGGGCCCTTGGTACGGTTCAGACTTAACCGTTTGGCAATAATGCTGCCCATACTAATAGAGTTGTCACCGTATAAACCGTGGAGAAAAATAATAATATCAGGGATACTAAGGTTTCCACAGTTTCCGTGACCAATTAAACAACGACTAGCAAATAATGCAAAATAACGTAAAACAGTAAAATGTATGCTAGTGATTCGTGCATCGGAAACCTTCCTTGTTTCCCCTATGGTTATAGTATCAATAAACCCATCCACATCATCGCGATGTGGTTCTTCTGTCTTGCCCTCAAAAGGGACTAAACAAACCCGACAAAAATCATAAAGTTACATCTCCTTATGCTCATCATATAAATAAAAATCCACCGTAGGTGGTGAGCTCCTAGAATGGAAATGAAAGTTTTGCACAAAGATATTTGTGAGTAAGAGATACTGATCGCATTGGTCGTGGAGGAAAGCGGTGAGGCCTGCATTCTTAGCCAATTCATGAAAATCTTCATAAATCCCAGCTGCTCTCAAGAAATCATCGGAAGGCCATTCACACGCCCAAACCTCTGCGGTGCGAGGCAGATTATACTTAGGCTTTGGTGCCTTTTCCTTCGAGCTTTGGCTCAATGAGCCCCTCAAAAGTCTCCTCGTCATTTTCTGAAAAATTCCGAAATTTTTAGTAACTTCAAAATAAAAGTAAACCAAACTCAATAATATTGATAGCAATTACTCCTACAAGTGCCTAGAGCCTATATCATGCATCAAAACTACTTTTGACCAAATAAATTTGACATGCAAGCTCAAGAATAGGGTCACCTAAGCAGCAAAAATTTGCAATGAATAAAGCACTAGCACAAAAACTAATTGGACCAATGGAGGAGTCACATACCAAGAAACAATCTCCACAAGCAGTTTTGTGAAAGGTGCTTTGAGCAAGGAGATCAAAAATGGCAGCAAGATGAGCTAGAACTCGTGCTTGAGCTGGATATTCGTGTTTGTGGGAGGAAGAAGAAGTGTGTGGGTGCAGGACTAAGTGGAGGAGGGCCACCGTGAGTCAGGGCCCACAAGGCAGGGGTGCGCGCCCAGGGGGGTAGGGCACGCCCTCCACCCTCGTGGGCAGGTGGTTGACCCTCGTGCTGTGTTCTCAGTGCCAAATATTCTCAAATATTCTGGAAAAAATCATATTTAAATTTCAGGGCATTTGGAGAACTTTTATTTTCGGGGTATTTTTATATTGCACGGAAAATCAGATAACAGACAGAAAAATATTTAGTTTTATTTTATTTAATATAAATAACAGAAAGTAAAAGTGGGGTACAGAAGGTTGTGCCTTCTAGTTCCATCCATCCCATGATCATCAAAAGGAATCCACTAACAAGGTTGATCAAGTCTTGTTAACGTACTCATTCCTAATAACATGGAACCGGAGAAATTTCGAATAACACTATGTTACCTCAACGGGGATATGCACATCCCCAATAATAAGAATATCATATTTCTTCTTGACAGTAGGAAGAGGAAATTCAAAACCTCCAAATATAATCGATGGAATTTTTCCAATAGAGTTGATACTATGAACTTGAGGTTGTTTCCTCGAAAAGTGTACCGTATGCTCATTACCATTAACATGAAAAGTGACATTGCCTTTAGTGCAATCAATAACAGCCCCTGCAGTATTCAAAAAGGGTCTTCCAAGAATAATAGACATACTATCGTCCTCGGGAATATCAAGAATAACAAAGTCTGTTAAAATAGTAATGTTTGCAACTACAACAGGCACATCCTCACAAATACCGACAGGTATAGCAGTTGATTTATCAGCCATTTGCAAAGATATTTCAGTAGGTGTCAACTTATTCAAATCAAGTCTACGATATAAAGAGAGAGGCATAACACTAACACCGGCTCCAAGATAAAGCAGTTTTAACATAGTTTCTTTTAATAGAGCATGGTATAGTGGGTACTCCTGGATCTTCAAGTTTCTTTGGTATTCCACCCTTAAAAGTATAATTAGCAAGCATGGTGTAAATTTCAGCTTTCGGTATCTTTCTTTTATTTGTAATAATATCTTTCATGTACTTAGCATAAGGATTGGTTTTGAGCATATCAGTTAATCGCATACGCAAAAAGATAGGTCTAATCATTTCAGCAAAGCGCTCAAAATCATCATCATCCTTTTCTTGGATGGTTTGGGAGGAAAAGGCATGGGTTTCTGAACCCAAGGCTCTCTTTCTTTACCATGTTTCCTAGCAACAAAGTCTTTCTTATCATAACATTGATTCTTTGATTGTGGGTTATCAAGATCAATGGCAGGTTCAGTTTCTATATCATTATCATTACTAGGTTGAGCATCATCATGAACATTATCATTAACATTATCACTAGTTTCAGGTTCATTACCAGCTTGAGTTTCAGCATCAAAAATAGAAATATCATTTGGATTCTCGGGTGGTTCAATAACAGGTTCACTAGAAGCATGCAAAGTCCTATCACTTCTCTTTTTCTTCCTTTTAGAAGGACTAGGTGCATCTATATTATTTCTCTGAGGATCTTGCTCAATTCTCTTAGGGTGGCCTTCAGGATACAAAGGTTCCTGAGTCATTTTACAAGTTCTAGTAGCCACTCTAACAACATTATCATTATCTTTACTATTCAATTCACTGAGCAAATCATTTTGAGCCTTAAGTACTTGTTCTACTTGAGTGGTAACCATAGAAGCATGTTTACTAATAAGTTTAAGTTCACCTTTAACATTAGCCATATAATCACCCAAGTGTTCAAGCATATTTGAATTGTATTTCAATTGTCTACCAAAATAGGCATTAAAGTCTTCTTGCTTAGCCATAAATTTATCAAACTCATCTAAGCATGGGCTAGCAAACTTAGTAAATGGGATTACAGCTTTATCATATCTATAGAGAGAATTTACCTTTACTACCTGTGTCGGGTTATCAAGACCATGAGTTTCTTCAATAGGTAAAGGATTAAGATCATATGTTTCTTCAATAGGCGGTATATTAAGACCATGTATTTCTTCAATAGGAGGTAA
>NW_021312940.1:0-1141 GCF_002162155.2 Triticum dicoccoides | reverse complement strand
TCAAAAGTCTTATTAAAATCAGGAAGTTGGAGTAAAGGAGCATGTGTCAACTTATCTTTCAATACCGTGAAGGCTTCTTCCTGTGCGGTACCCCAAACAAAAGGCACATCCTTCTTTGTAAGCTCGTTGAGAGGTGCAGCAATGGTGCTGAAATCTCTCACAAAACGCCTATAGAATCCAGCGAGGCCAAGAAAACTCCTCACTTGTGTGACCGTTTTGGGCTGCGGCCAACTCTCAATAGCTTCAATCTTGGCTTTGTCAACTTCAATTCCCTGTGGAGTAACAACATAGCCAAGAAAAGATACTCGGTCGGTGCAAAAGGTGCACTTCCCAAGGTTACCAAACAAACGTGCATCACGTAGAGCAATAAAAACAGCACGTAAATGTTCCAAATGTTCTTCCAAAGATCTGCTATAAATCAGTATATCATCAAAATAGACTACCACAAATCGTCCAACGAAAGCACGTAAAACTTCGTTCATTAGTCTCATGAAAGTACTAGGCGCATTAGTTAACCCAAAAGGCATGACTAACCACTCATATAATCCAAACTTAGTTTTAAATGCTGTTTTCCATTCATCTCCCAATTTCATACGAATTTGATGGTATCCACTACGCAAATCAACTTTGGAGAATATTGTAGAGCCACTCAATTCATCAAGCATATCATCTAGCCTAGGAATAGGATGACGATAATGAATAGTAATATTATCAATGCCTCTACAATCAACACACATACGTGATGTACCATCCTTTTTCGGCACTAGAATAATAGGAACAACACAAGGACTAAGGGATTCGCGTATATAACCTTTGTCGAGAAGCTCTTGTACTTGACGCATAATCTCCTTCGTCTCCTCTGGATTGGTACGGTATGGTGCACGGTTTGGCAGTGAAGCACCGGGAATTAAGTCAATTTGATGCTCAATCCCTCGAATAGGCGGTAATCCCGGTGGCACGTCTTGTGGAAAGACGTCAGCGAACTCCTGCAAAATGTTAGTGACAGCAGGAGGCAAAGAGGAAGGCACGTCCTCGAATGAAAATAATGCCTCTTTGCACACAAAAGCATAGCAAACAGATTTGCTGAAATCTAGCTCATCAATATCAGATTTGGTGGCAAATAAACATGCACTTTTCAATT
>NW_021312939.1:0-918 GCF_002162155.2 Triticum dicoccoides | reverse complement strand
AAATATATTTTTTACGTCGAACTCCCATTCAATATATAAAGCAGGTTTAAAACGGCCATTAAATGGTGGTATAGATACATTAACCTGATCATGTGCATTTGGATGTTTGTGCACCTCTCGTGACGGTTGTGGTATTTGCAAAGGTGGTGGCACGTCTCCCGCGATCGACAAAGCCCATGAATTGACTCTGGATCCTGTCATGATTAGTAGAACAAGAAACAAAACCCAAAAATAATGTTCCTATAACTACTAGGATGTGGTGGTAAAACGCTCACAGTAAAGCAAATATCAATGTCTTACAAGTTCTTACCATGCAGCAGGCGGTGATCGGCAACCAGCGGTGTCAAGTAACTCTGAATATTGAGTAAAGCGATTGCCAGGGGAGCGTACGTATACACGGTGTAGAAATATGTGGAGCTGGGTTGGCTATATATTGTAGCAAAAGATTAGCAATAATCAATTCAAAGATGCAATGTTGAATAAACGCTCAACAACGGTACTATGCTGGTCCTAGGCTAGACCGTACTAGAGACGCGAGCCTAGAACACTAATGAGGTCACGGCGTAGCACAACTAGCATCAATGAAGGATACTAAGTAGCTCTTGACAGCAAGATATAAGTGAAGATCACAACGGCAGTGAAGATAATGATGAAAAACAACTGCCAAGCAGGATATACAACAACTCTCTCTCCAACTTTCCTCTTGAAAAGTTTGAGACAATTTTCTGATAAATTCTTTCAAAGAATTCTACTAACTCAAGCTTTCCAATGCAAAAAGAATCACTCAATTCCGAGTTGATATGAGGAGTCAAAGAATTCTAAAACTGGCCTGAAAAATTGGAACAAGTTGTGTTCACGAACTTCGGAGGGCAAAAAGACCTATTTAGAAGCCGATTTTGAGGTGTCAAATATTGAACT
>NW_021312938.1:0-993 GCF_002162155.2 Triticum dicoccoides | reverse complement strand
CCCGGGCCAGTGCTCCTCTGAGTGTTGGTCCACCTGTCAGCTACCGGTGGCTACCAGGGGCAACTCTGGGCTGGCCTACCCGTACCTAGGACAATCTGAGTGTGCCCTGAGAAAGAGATATGTGCAGCTCCTATCGGGATTTGTCGGCACATTCGGGCGGTGTTGCTGGTTTAGTTTTACCCTGTCGAAATGTCTTGTTGTACCGGGATACCGAGTCTGATCGGAATGTCTCGGGTGGAGGTCTATTCCTTCGTTGACCGTGAGAGCTTGTCATGGGCTAAGTTGGGACTCCCCTGCAGGGATTGAACTTTCGAAAGCCGTGCCCGCGGTTATGGGCAGATGGGAATTTGTTAACGTCCGGTTGTAGAAAACCCGAAGTTGACCTTGTTTAAAATACGTCAACCGCGTGTGTAACCGTGATGGTCTCTTTCCGGCGGGGCCCGGGAAGTGAACACGGTTATTGGAGTTATGCTTGACGTAGGTAGTCCAGGATCACTTCTTGATCATACTTTTTATCGATCGTGCTTCGCCTTCTCTTCTCGCTCTCTTTTGCGTATAAGTTAGCCACCATATATGCTAGTCGCCTGCTGCAGCTCCACCTATATTCGCCTTATCCATTCCCATGAGCTTAAATAGTTTTGATCGCGTGGGTGTGAGATTGCTGAGTCCCTGTGGCTCACAGATATTACAACTCCAGATGCAGGTCCAGGTGTTTCTGCTCCAGTTGACGATTACGAGCTCAAGTGGGAGTTCGATGAGGACTCTCAGCGTTACTATGTGTCTTTTCCGGATGATCAGTAGTGGTGCCTAGTTGGGGTTGTCGATTCAGGACCTTGTCGCATGTTGGGTTCTTTTCTATTTTGGCGCCGTAGTCGGGCCATGAGTGCTTGTTTGATGGATGTTATTTATGTACTCTGATGTGACGTGGCGAGTGTAAGCCAACTATGTTATCTCCCCTTTTTATTATATATTACATGGGATGTTGTAATGACT
>NW_021312937.1:0-1388 GCF_002162155.2 Triticum dicoccoides | reverse complement strand
AGCGCACCTGCGGGGCCTGCACAGCGTTCTTCTTCTTCCATGGCATCAACAGGGCACACAAGTGATATTATTTGTCGTCGTTGTAAGGGAGGAGGTCATTATGCGAGGGAATGCAAATCTCCGCGTGTGATGATTGCTACCGCGGATGGTGGATATGAGTCCGCTAGTGACTATGATGAGGAGACATTGGCTCTTATTACACGTGAAGAACATGGTGGAGATGATTCTGATCATGAGACGCAATACATGGCTCCTGAAGACGCTGACAGGTATGAATGTTTAGTTGCTCAACGTGTTTTGAGTGTGCAGGTCACACAAGCTGAGCAAAATCAGAGGCACAATTTGTTCCATACCAAGGGAGTTGTGAAGGAACGTTCTGTGCGCGTCATAATAGACGGAGGGAGCTGCAACAACTTGGCTAGCATGGAGATGGTGGAGAAGCTTTCTCTCACCACCAGACCACATCCACATCCTTACTACATCCAATGGTTCAACAACAGCGGCAAGGTTAAGGTAACACGTACTGTTCGTGTGCATTTTAGTATCTCTACATATGCTGATTATGTTGATTGTGATGTGGTACCTATGCAAGCATGTTCCTTATTACTTGGTAGACCATGGCAATTTGATAAAAATTCTGTACACCATGGTAGAAACAATCACTATACTCTTGTTCATAAGGATAAAAATATTACTTTGCTTCCTATGACTCCTGATTCGATTTTGAAAGATGACATTAATAGAGCTAATAAAGCACAACAGGAGAAGAATCAGAGTGAAAATCAGATTGTGGCAAAAGAATTTGAGCAACAAATGAAGCCTAATAATAAACCATCTAGTGTTGCTTCTGAAATTAAATTGAAAAGTGCATGTTTATTTGCCACCAAATCTGATATTGATGAGCTAGATTTCAGAAAATCTGTTTGCTATGCTTTTGTGTGCAAAGAGGCATTATTTTCATTCGAGGACGTGCCTTCCTCTTTGCCTCCTGCTGTCACTAACATTTTGCAGGAGTTCGCTGACGTTTTTCCACAAGACGTGCCACCGGGATTACCGCCTATTCGAGGAATTGAGCATCAGATTGACTTAATTCCCGGTGCTTCACTGCCAAACCGTGCACCATACCGTACCAATCCAGAGGAGACGAAGGAGATTATGCGTCAAGTACAAGAGCTTCTCGACAAAGGTTATATACGCGAATCCCTTAGTCCTTGTGCTGTTCCTATTATTCTAGTGCCGAAAAAGGATGGTACATCACGTATGTGTTTTGATTGTAGAGGCATTAATAATATTACTATTCGTTATCGTCATCCTATTCCTAGGCTAGATGATATGCTTGATGAATTGAGTGGCTCTACAATATTCTCCAAAGTTGATTTGCGTAGTGG
>NW_021312936.1:0-1223 GCF_002162155.2 Triticum dicoccoides | reverse complement strand
TTTTGGGTCTCGGCGTGATTTCCATGATTGACGAACACCGGGGTGCATTTATGTGTCGCTCATCAACACTCGCAGTTTTGGCCGATTCTGGCCCGTTTCGTGGAATATTACGCACTGTTTTGGGGTATCGAAGTGATTTCAACGATTAACGAACCGCGGGGTGCGTTTACGTTTCGGTCATCAACACTTACACTTTTGTCCGATTCTTGCCTTTTTTGTATACTATTACTCACTGTTTTGGGGTCCCGGAGTGATTTCCACGATTAACGAACCCCGGCGTGCGTTTACGTGTCGGTCATCAACACTCACAGTTTTGGCCGATTCTGACCCGTTTCATGGACTATTACTCACTTTTTTGGGTCCCCGGAGTGATTTCCAGGATTAACGAACCCCTGGGTGCGCTTACGGGTTGGTTATCAACACTCGCGGTTTTTGTCGATTCTGACCCGTGTCGTGGACTGTTACTCACCGTTTTGGGGCCCCAAAGCGATTTCCATGGTTGTTGAACCCCAAGGTGCGCTAAAGTGTAGGTCATCAACAATCACAGTTTGGGCCGATTCTGGCCCGTTTCTTGGACTATTACTTAGTTATGGGGGTCCCGAAATGACCCCGGGTTGTGTTTACGTGTCGGTCAGCAACACTCACAATTTTGGCGAATTCTAACGTGTTTTGTGGACTATTACTCACTGTTTTCAGGTCCCGAAGTGATTTCCATAGTTGTTGAACCCCAAGGCGCGCTTACGTGTCGGTCATCAATGCTCATAGTTTTGGCTGATTCTAGCCCGTATCATGGACTATTACTCTCTTTTTTGGGCCCCCGGAGTGATTTCCACGATTAACGAACCACGGGGTGCATTTACGCGTCGGTCATCCACACTCACAGTTTTGGCCGATTCTGGCCCGTTTCGTGGACTATTACTCACTTTTTTGGGTCCCCGGAGTGATTTCCACGATTAACGAACCCCTGGGTGCGCTTACGGGTTGGTTATCAACACTCGCGGTTTTTGTCGATTCTGACCCGTGTCGTGGACTGTTACTCACCGTTTTGGGGCCCCAAAGCGATTTCCATGGTTGTTGAACCCCAAGGTGCGCTTAAGTGTAGGTCATCAACAATCACAGTTTGGGCCGATTCTGGCCCGTTTCTTGGACTATTACTTAGTTATGGGGGTCCCGAAATGACCCCGGGTTGTGTTTACGTGTCGGTCAGCAACACTCACAATTTT
>NW_021312935.1:0-935 GCF_002162155.2 Triticum dicoccoides | reverse complement strand
AACAGCGGCAAGGTTAAGGTAACACGTACTGTTCGTGTGCATTTTAGTATCTCTACATATGCTGATTATGTTGATTGTGATGTGGTACCTATGCAAGCATGTTCCTTATTACTTGGTAGACCATGGCAATTTGATAAAAATTCTGTACACCATGGTAGAAACAATCACTATACTCTTGTTCATAAGGATAAAAATATTACTTTGCTTCCTATGACTCCTGATTCCATTTTGAAAGATGATATTAATAGAGCTAATAAAGCACAACAGGAGAAGAATAAGAGTGAAAATCAGATTGTGGCAAAAGAATTTGAGCAACAAATGAAGCCTAATAATAAACCATCTAGTGTTGCTTCTGAAATAAAATTGAAAAGTGCATGTTTATTTGCCACCAAATCTGATATTGATGAGCTAGATTTCAGCAAATCTGTTTGCTATGCTTTTGTGTGCAAAGAGGCATTATTTTCATTCGAGGACGTGCCTTCCTCCTTGCCTCCTGCTGTTACTAACATTTTGCAGGAGTTCGCTGACGTTTTTCCACAAGACGTGCCACCGGGATTACCGCCTATTCGAGGGATTGAGCATCAGATTGACTTAATTCCCGGTGCTTCACTGCCAAACCGTGCACCATACCGTACCAATCCAGAGGAGACGAAGGAGATTATGCGTCAAGTACAAGAGCTTCTCGACAAAGGTTATATACGTGAATCCCTTAGTCCTTGTGCTGTTCCTATTATTCTAGTGCCGAAAAAGGATGGTACATCACGTATGTGTGTTGATTGTAGAGGCATTAATAATATTACTATTCGTTATCGTCATCCTATTCCTAGGCTAGATGATATGCTTGATGAATTGAGTGGCTCTACAATATTCTCCAAAGTTGATTTACGTAGTGGATACCATCAAATTCGTATGAAATTGGGAGATGAATGGAAAAC
>NW_021312934.1:0-1764 GCF_002162155.2 Triticum dicoccoides | reverse complement strand
CCGCTCCGTCGCTGACGTCTGAAGTGCTTCGGCTGATACCACGACGTCGGGATACCCATAACTACTCCCACGTAGATGGTTAGTGCGTATAGGCTCATAGCCAACTCAGATCAAATACCAAGATCTCGTTAAGCGTGTTAAGTGTCCGCGAACGCCGAACAGGGCCAGGCCCACCTCTCTCCTAGGCGGTCTCAACCTGCCCTGTCGCTCCGCCACAAAGATCCACACAGAGGGCCGTCGGGACAAAGGTCCTTTCAGCCCCCAATCCGTGAATCACTCGCGGGTACTCTTCGAGCTGACCCGACTTTAGTCCCCATCTGTATAGTATGTATGTATGTATGATATATACCCGTGATCACCTCCCGAGTGATCACGGCCCAATAGTATAGCAAGGCAGACTGACAAGAATGTAGGGCCAATGATGATAAACTAGCATCCTATACTAAGCATTTAGGATTGCAGGTAAGGTATCAACAGGTGTAGCAACAATGTCAGGCTATGCATCAGAATAGGATCAACAGAAAGCAGTAACATGCTACACTACTCTAATGCAAGCAGTATAGAGAAGAATAGGCGATATCTGGTGATCAAGGGGGGGCTTGCCTGGTTGCTCTGGCAAGAGAGAGGGGTCGTCAACTCCGTAGTCGAACTGGGCAGCAGCAGCGTCGGTCTCGTAGTCTACCGGAGAGAAGAGGGGGAAGAAACAATGAATACCAAGTAAACAGATGCATATCGATGCATGACATGTCAAGAAGCGATGCTAGGCGTGCCCTAACGTGGTATAAGGTGGTACTGGTCAAGGGGGAATCATCCGGGAAAGTATTCCCGGTGTTTCGTGTTTTCGGGCAGAGGAGCCGGAGGGGGAAAGTTGCGGGTTCGATAGGTTAGGGGGGTGTGGTGGACGAACGGACTGCATATCCGGAATCGTCTCGTCGTTCTGAGCAACTTTCATGTTGAAAATATTTTAATCCGAGTTACGGATTAAAAGATATGATTTTTAAAAGATTTTAATAATTTTGGAATTTAATTATTTAATTAATTAATTCGAAAAAAAGGTATTTATGACGTCAGCATGATGTCATGCTGACGTCAGCAGTCAACAGGGGTTGACTGAGTCAACCCTGACATGTGGGTCCAGTGGGACTCACCTGTCATTCTCTATTTAGGTTAATTAGGGTTTAGGTTAATCTAATTACAGTTTAATTAAACTTAACTAGTTAATTAATTTAATTAAACCAGATTAATTAACTTAATTAATTAATTTATTAATTAATAATTTTATTAAATCATTTTAATTTAATTATTTATATTTATTGTTTTTATTTATTTTATTATTTATTTATTTATTTATCTTTTTATTTATTTTCTTTTATGTTTAAATCATTTAATCCATTTAGCCATTTTATAAAATTATGCCTGTTGCACCATAATTACCTTTGTAATATTCGCCAACCACCGAACAATTTTATTTTAAATTTTTAAAACTTTTATTGTTTTCATCAATTTGAATTTTGAATTTGAACGGTTTCGAATTATTGCGAGGATAGCAACAGTAATCGGGATGACGTGCCATGATTAGCATGGGATTACTGTAGCAAGATTATCCGGGCGTTACAAATCTCCTCCACTACAAGAAATCTCGTCCCGAGATTTTAGGAGGTAGAAGGAAACAGTGCGGGGTATTCATCACGCAGGCGATCCTCGCGTTCCCAGGTGGCTTCGTCTTCAGAGTGATTCGACCACTGGACCTTGAGGAACTTGATC
>NW_021312933.1:0-807 GCF_002162155.2 Triticum dicoccoides | reverse complement strand
GGTGCTGAAATCTCTCACAAAACGCCTATAGAATCCAGCGAGGCCAAGAAAACTCCTCACTTGTGTGACCGTTTTGGGCTGCGGCCAACTCTCAATAGCTTCAATCTTGGCTTTGTCAACTTCAATTCCCTGTGGAGTAACAACATAGCCAAGAAAAGATACTCGGTCGGTGCAAAAGGTGCACTTCCCAAGGTTACCAAACAAACGTGCATCACGTAGAGCAATAAAAACAGCACGTAAATGTTCCAAATGTTCTTCCAAAGATCTGCTATAAATCAGTATATCATCAAAATAGACTACCACAAATCGTCCAATGAAAGCACGTAAAACTTCGTTCATTAGTCTCATGAAAGTACTAGGCGCATTAGTTAACCCAAAAGGCATGACTAACCACTCATATAATCCAAACTTAATTTTAAATGCTGTTTTCCATTCATCTCATAATTTCATACGAATTTGATGGTATCCACTACGCAAATCAACTTTGGAGAATATTGTAGAGCCACTCAATTCATCAAGCATATCATCTAGCCTAGGAATAGGATGACGATAACGAATAGTAATATTATTAATGCCTCTACAATCAACACACATACGTGATGTACCATCCTTTTTCGGCACTAGAATAATAGGAACAGCACAAGGACTAAGGGATTCGCGTATATAACCTTTGTCGAGAAGCTCTTGTACTTGACACATAATCTCCTTCGTCTCCTCTGGATTGGTACGGTATGGTGCACGGTTTGGCAGTGAAGCACCGGGAATTAAGTCAATCTGATGCTCAATCCCTCGAATAGGCGGTAATCC
>NW_021312932.1:0-2447 GCF_002162155.2 Triticum dicoccoides | reverse complement strand
TATTCTCTTCAAGATTCATGGTGCTGGCTTGTTGCCATCCTCTCATAATTGTTTTCGATTGTGAGAATCTTTTCACCCATCCGGAGCATTTTAGGAGTCTTTTCAGTTTCATTCTTTGAAGCCCATCATCTCAGTATTATTCATTCAAGCTTTCAGCTCTCGTTCTCCAAATCTTATCGGTGCATCATTCAAGTATTCTCTAATAAGCTCATGATGTCTTCGTTCACTTGTATCTAAATCCTCTCAAGCATCCTTCGTTCATTTGCTAATTCTTACCGGTGATGCACCCCTACTTCGATCATTTTCAATTCTTACGGTGGTTCTTTCAAGATCTCTCTTCCTTGTTCATCATATCAATTCATTTGTTGTTCCAATCCTACCGGTGGTTCGTTGAAGACCTTCTCAAGTTTACGCTATATCTCTCTTAATCCTTTCTACAAGAATAAGTAGTATGCCAAATCCGTTGATTGTCATCAATTTAATTGGTGAAGGATAAGCATAACATAATTCTTATTCTTGTTCATCCAAGTGATTAATTCTTTATTCCGGAGGCCCTTAAAATTCTCGGTTTCATTTGTTTCATCTTCTCTTTTTCCCGGAGTTCCAAGCTCTAATTATCACGGAGATCCATCTAAATCATTGCAAGGACTCACCTTGTGTTTTCAATTTCTCTTTCTTTTCATTCCTTTTGTTTACCGGAGTTCTTCATGGAGGTTCTACATGATGGTTCATCAAGGATTTAATTCCTTCTCAAAGTTTTCATCAAGATTCATTCCTAAGGAGCTCAAGCTTTCTTCATATGGTAATCCGGAGTGCAATTCTTTCTACCATATTTTGGAGGTGGTATTATGTCATTCTTGATAATTTGAGTTCATGCTCCATGATTCACATGTTGTTAAGAATGAGTTATTTTTAAATCCATCGACCTCGTTGTTGGAGTTATCTTGTGTCATATTTCACCTAAAAGCCTTCCATTGGAATGTTGCTATTTGTGGTGCTTGCCAATGATCCAAGTTATCTCTTTATCATCTTGGTGGAAGAAGTTTTCATCTCTTCATTGATCTCAAGCAAGCAATTGTTTCCGTTAGTGGCCGGTTGTCACCTCATAATTTTGAGATGTTTTCCATAAGCCCACTACAAGCTTGTGCTTTTCGTTGTTGATTTTTCAACAACTCCGTTCAATTCTTCTTTGCAAGGATGCTTTCCAAACTCATTTGTGGCAGAAGTTGGCATTTTCTTCTCCATTCTGTTATTCCAATGATTTATCTTCTATTATTTCTTTCGGAGGCATTGTGACTTTGCTCTTTTCACTCACCATCTCGATTCGTGAGGATCGTGTTCTTTTCTTGCTTATCCATTTAACCGGAGTGTCGTGTTTTCATTCGAGTTCTCTAATCTTATCAAGTTTTCCCTCCTTCCTCAACTGGAGAGCTGTCTGAAATCCTTCTTACCCATTGTGCCATTCTTTCAATAGTTCCGGAGGCAGTGTGTTGTTGATTTCATCAAGTAACATCCCATCTTCTCAAGTTCATGTTCTATTCCTTCCATGTTCAACCGGAGTACTGCCCGAATTCTTCCCCTCTCATCTTGTTTTAACCGGAGTGGTTTCGAATTCTATCTTGTCCATTAAACTCTTGATTTATGTCTTTGCAACCTTCAAGTTGTCGTAATGTTCCTTGTTCCTCTTTCTAACGGATTGTTTGCAATCTCGTTCATCTCCTTTGTATTCTTTCTTTCAATTTGTTCAACCTCTCAAGGTTCTTTGGTTTCACTCATTGGTCAAAGAAGCAACTTAGTTTTACCTCTTCTCTTCCTCTTCCATTTCTCTCCGGTGCCATCCTAGATCTCGGGACAAGATCCTCTCATAGTGGTGGAGTGTTGTAACGCACCGAGACCGACGCTCCAGAAGACTTCCATCTATTCCGAGTTTCGTCGTGTGATTTGTTTTATTTGTTGCATTCATCCTTGCATCATGTGCATTGCTTCATGTCATCATGCCATCATATCATTAATTTTTAAAACCTCAACTAAATAAATTGTATGGATTTTTCGATCCATTTAAATCGAGGGACTCACATGGTGACTTCTCTTTATAACATATCCTCCAATATTAGGGAGCTATATTAAATATTCCACTATTTTGGAATCACCAAAACACACTTACAAAATAATTTCGTTCCTTTTCTGCTTCAAGTTTGGTCTCCAACCTTGCCAATATTTATTTCATCATTTTCCGGAGCTCCACCAAAAGTCCGAACATTTTTGGACCTTCCTTTCATCAAGTCCTAGTTCAAACCCATTTGAATTTCAAATGAGTTTGAATTTAAATCTTTCAATCATGGCCTTTCTATTTTTCTTGGAACGAGCATATTTTTGTGAGTCCGGGAAAATTATCCCCATGTCCTACTTCTTCCCCTAACCCCTCTTTCTTTTCTTTCCTATCTCTG
>NW_021312931.1:30293-48024 GCF_002162155.2 Triticum dicoccoides | reverse complement strand
GAAATCCGTGCCCCCAATCATCAGCCAGCCGCCTCCCACCTCCTCTCCTCTATTTCCTCCGCCGGCCACCTTGTCCCTGCCACTTGGCGCCATCCTGGTGGCCAGCCGCCACCACGCAGGACGCCCGCAACCAACGGGAAGGCGCCACGCATCCCTCCTGCGCCCCACTTCACTGCGGCCCTCAGAGCCCATGGGAGGCCCGCCCCGGGCCGCCCGGTCCCGAATCGCCCTGCCGCTGTGCGCCCGAGCACGCTCGCTCGCTCGATCGTATGCCTCCTCCCGCTGGAGCCCCGCACTGCCTCGCACTTCGCCTCCTTCTACCGGCCACCAGAGTGCTGCCGCCGGTGACCTCCACCTAAGGCCAGAGCTCGCGCGTCCCTATCTCTTCTCTCTTTCTTCTCCTCCCAGCGCTCACCTCTCATTCTCTCTCTCGCAGGTGAGGCTTTTGCTGCCAGATCCGGCCGACCTTGCATCACCGGGTGCCACCGGCGTCGGGAACGGGTCCCCTGGGTCCAGATCGGCCTAGATCTGATGCCGCCGTTCAACCCCAGCTCCTCCCCACGCCATTTCGCCGGAGTCTGCAAGCCGCCGCCGCTCGTCCTCGTCGGAGGAGGACAACATCGTCCGCATCGCTGGCCTCATCCACGCAAGTGGGCCGGCCTCCTCTCCAGCCGCGGCCCAGCACCGCTTCCAGCCGCGGCCCAGCCGCGCGCCGCGCACCCCTGCCGGCCAGCCTCTCGACCGCGTGGGCCTCGGCCTAGGGTGAGCCGCCCCCCCAGCGCCCTCTGATATTTTTTTCCACTGATTGGGCCAACCAGTTTCAGCCCATTTGTGTTTTTTCCTGCTGCTGCATTTTAGCTATTATCCAGAAAACTGATGTTTTACAGAAAAGTCCCTAGACAACATGCATATAATAACTCACAAACCATGCATCGGATTAAAACAAACTTAATATGGAAGTTGCTTAGAATTTTGTCTAGTTTCATAATATGCCACTTTCATCCATGTTCAAAATATTTAAAATGCTGTTTGTTTAAACTTGCTTGAATAACTTGCTAAAATGCTTTAATTCATAACTTAATAACCATTGCTCGGTTTTAAATGAACTTTATATGTAAATGGGGTAGAAAACTGCATAGCTTATCATGGTGACCTTGCTTTGCATGTTTAACAACATTAAAATTATGTATAGGGCAGATCAGTACCAAAACCATAATTATGCTCATGAGGATTATCCGGACTTGTTGCTTGTTGTTCCGGCCTCATTTAAACTTGCCTAGATAGGTAGTTATCTTTTGCTTCACCTCTTGCCATGTTAATCAACATTTAAAATTGTTGGGTACATAAACGGGATCGAACTAAATAACTTGAATGTGGTGTTCCGTCAATATGCAACTCGTTGCATATTGAGCTCCATTTAACTTGTAGTGTTGTTTGTGCAATTTGCCATGCCACGCCTCATTAAACCATACATGCATCATACTTGTTTGCGCATCGTGCCATGTTGTTGTAATGGTTGTTTACTATGTTGTTTGCTTTCTTTCTAGTGTACTTCGTCTCGGTAATCCGGTAACATAGTGTTGTGAGGATTCGTTCGACAACGTCCGTTTGTCTTCTTCATGGACTCGTTCTTCTTCTTTGCGGGATCTCAGGCAAGATGATCATACCCTCGAAAGCACTTCTATCTTTGCTTGCTAGATGCTCGCTCTTTTGCTATGCCTATGCTGCGATACCTACCACTTGCTTATCATGCCTCCTATATTGTTGAACCAAGCCTCTAACCCACCTTGTCCTAGCAAACCGTTGTTTGGCTATGTTACCGCTTTGCTCAGCCCCTCTTATAGCGTTGTTAGTTGCAGGTGAAGATTGAAGTTTGTTCCTTGTTGGAACATGGAGATGTTGTTCCTTGTTGGAACATGTTTACCTGTTGGGATGTCACAATACCTCTTATTTAATTAATGCATCTATATACTTGGTAAAGGGTGGAAGGTTCGGCCTTATGCCTGGTGTTTTGTTCCACTCTTGCCGCCCTAGTTTCCGTCATATCGGTGTTATGTTCCCGGATTTTGCGTTCCTTACACAGTTGGGTGATAATGGGAACCCCTTGACAGTTCGCCTTGAAAAAAACTCCTCCAGCAATGCCCAACATTGGTTTTACCATTCGCCACCTAGCCTCTTTTCCCTTGGGTTTCGCAGACTCAAGGGGCATCTTTATTTTAAACCCCCCGGGTCAGTGCTCCTCTGAGTGTTGGTCCGAAACGGGCAGCCTGCGGGGCCACCTCGGGGCAACTCGAGGGTTGGTTTTACTCGTAGCTTGACCTATCCGGTGTGCCCTGAGAACAAGATATGTGCAGCTCCTATCGGGATTTGTCAGTGCATCAGGCGGCTTTGCTGGACTTGTTTTACCATTGTCGAAATGTCTTGTAACCAGGATTCCGAGCCTGATCGGGTCTTCCCGCTAGAAGGAATATCCTTCGTTGACCGTGAGAGCTTGTGATGGGCTAAGTTGGGACACCCCTGCAGGGATTTGAACTTTCGAAAGCCGTGCCCATGGTTATGGGCAGATGGGAATTTGTTAATGTCCGGTTGTAGAAAACCTGAAGTTGACCTTAATTAAAATACATCAACCGCGTGTGTAACCGTGATGGTCTCTTTCCAGCGGAGTCCGGGTAGTGAACACGGTGTTGAAGTTATGCTTGACGTAGGTTGTTCTAGGATCACTTCTTGATCATAGATTCTCGACCGTGCTTTTGCCTTCTCTTCTCGCTCTCATTTGCGTAAGTTAGCCACCATATATGCTAGTCGCTTGCTGCAGCTCCACCTCATACCTTTTACCTTACCTATAAGCTTAAATAGTCTTGATCGCGAGGGTGCGAGATTGCTGAGTCCCCGTGGCTCACAGATACTTCCAAAACCAGCTTGCAGGTGCCGATGAGTCCGTGCAGATGACGCAACCAAGCTCAGGAGGAGCTCAACGAAGATCTTGTCCTTTATGTTGTTTCATTCTAGTTGATCAGTAGCGGAGCCCAGTTGGGTTCGATCGGGGACCTTGTCGCATTTGGGGTTCTTCTTTTATTTTGGTTCCGTAGTTGGACCTTGATTGTATTTGGATGTTGCAATGCTTATTCATGTAATTGTGTGAAGTGGCGATTGTAAGCCAACTATGTATCTCTTTCCCTTATCTATTACATGGGTTGTGTGAAGATTACCTCACTTGCGACATTGCTTTCAATGCGGTTATGCCTCTAAGTCGTGCTTCGACAAGTGGGAGATATAGCCGCATCGAGGGCGTTACAGGTGAAGTGGGGGAGAGGAAAACGAGAGGCAAATGGCAAATAATGTGTGGGGACCCCGACTCATAAGTCGAGATCACCGAATGCACGTGTACAATGATCCCAGAGATCAATGCTCACTGAACACACAGAAGCTGAATAACAAGAGTCTTACATCCATACATACCGTTTTACACAAGTAGGACCATTATGGTCAAGTCTTGAGTGTATCATCGCAGCGGAAATCTTCAATAACAACTTGGACCCATGCCATCTGCCTTAACCCTACAGGCATTCTGACTGGGAAGCGTCCTAGCTCGCATGTTCGTCACCAAGGTACTCTTCATTATATCCTGTTCTTTCATGCCTGGCCAATAAAATAACCAGTGGCAAGCCAATGAGTACTTCGAATGTACTCGCAAGCAACCCATGTTTTGGTTCAAGATACAACAGTGCATGATATAGGGAGATTTTTGCAGAAAGCTAGTTTTGAGTGCAATGACATGTTCAACAACTTGTAAGACATGCATCAAGAAGTAACCATGAGGACAGGTTATAGATATCAACATAAATAGAGTGGGCATCAACCCAACTCAATCATGTCAAGTCCTTTGACTTGACCCAAGTAGATCTTCCCACTTATCCAAACACACACTGGTTTGTAAACATGTGGACATAGCCCAAGAGCGGTTACCCAACTGTCCTTGACCGTGGACATGGCTATTCGAATAGTTTTACACTCTGCAGAGGTTGCACACTTTACCCACAAGATCCGGGGAACTTCCGTGTCATCCACGACCCGCGGTACCTCAAGTACCCAGGGTAAGCACCCGATCACCATCTTTCCCTAGACGACACTAACATGGAGTCCACTCGTTGTTCCGTAACATCCGAGAGGGGACACAATGGTGTATCCGGTGCCCTGTGAAAATAGTCATGGCCGCCCTACCTAGCACGACCCCGTCCCGAGAGAGCGCACCAACAACTCTCCCATCACTAGTAATGCAGGCTCCAAGCTAGTATCGGCCTAGGTAATCAATAATGCCCTTTCCCATACAATGGTAGAGTGGTCGCGCATGTAAGGTTGGAATAACGGTCGCAACTTAAACCAATCCGTTTTGAAAAACAACACACACACTTGCCTCGGTACACCACTTCATCATCAAGTGGTTACCCAACTCATCATCTCCCCCGGGTATAAGTGGCACCCTATGGGGGTTTTCGAAAAGTCTTTTGAAAATACTTTGTCTCCATCACCATGCATATTCCCGTCCCTTTTTGCATAGCACTACTTTAGCATCCTATCTACTCCCACCGGCATAACCCTCATAAGGAGGTAGGGTCATGCACAATGCAAGTATCAACGAGGAAGTAATAGAGGCAACCCATCAAAGTGGTTACCATCTCATCATGATTCCGATGCAACACTAATAAAGTACTATATGACATGCATAAAATGGGTTTCATAGACATGGTCAAAGGGCTGCTTGCCTGGTTCATCAGATTCTTCAAATCTTCTGGTCCATCTCCGAGTATCTCGTCTACTTCGTCAACTAACATCGGAAACAATCATAGTAAGCAACACAACAAGGCAGAAAATAAAAGTGCTCTAAAAATATTAATTTGACTTTTCTAGGACATCTCTGGTTATATGAGAACTAACCAGAGTGGTTTCATTGGGATTGGGTCAGTGGATATTCTTGAACATTTCAATATGATGGAATCAAGGGATTTTTGGATTTGTAAGAAGTGGACAGAAATATATTTTTGAAAGATGATCAAAGGCACCCATTTAACAAACCATGATTTTAGAAGTATCTAGGAGTTGGTTTCACTTGATTTAGAGTTCAAATGAATTTCCGATGAATTTGCGAAGTTGACAAATATGAAGAAATGGCTCATTAGTTTATGTGGGACAGAAAGTATTAAGAAAAATGTTCATAAGCTAAGTTATGAACTTGGAAGCATCTAGGAATTTGAATCATGGCATTTGGATCAAATTTGAGCTCTCTATGATTTTCTAAAGTTCATCACAAAAATAGGAAAAAATAGGATTTGATAAATATTTGTGAAGGAAATGCTCCTCTAAAAATGTGACAATAGCACCATGTGGTAGGGAATGATTTTAGAAACTACTAGAAATTATAATCATCAAATTTGGAGTTAATTTGAATTATTTATGGATTTTTGAAGTTGACTGGAAAAAGAAAAAGGGAAATAAGGCTTTAACCTTATCCTGCACACATGGCGACAGCTAGACCGTGGGCCGGCCCAGCGGCTCGGCTGCGCGGGCAGAGGTGGTGACGCCGAAGGCGTACTGCGGGAGGGCGCAACCCAGCGGGGCAAGCGGATCGGACCGAAGCCGTTTCCACTTAACCCGACCGGTGGGCCGGCTCGGTCGCCTCTCCCGCTGACGGGCGGGCCCCCTGCCAGCTGGCAGGGCGGTCGTCCTCTACATCTCGCTCGAGGCAGAGCAGGGGAGGCAGAGCGCAGACCGACGCTCGTTCAACGATAGCCGGCGCCTCCGGCCGTCTCCCGCGGCGCTCCGCCTATGGGCGAGCTCAGCACGGAGCGGGGCATCCGCTGGTGCAGGTCACGGCTGCCGGAGGGGGCCGAGGTGACCGTAGCTTTGACTATGGCGGGGGAGGTCGTCGGCCATCAGTGGCTCTCGGCGTTCGAGCATCCCTGCGACGATTTGAGGAGGTGGGGAGGTTCACCGGACTACGGGGAGCTTTTGTGTGGAGGAAAGGGAGGGAGGTGAGCTCGGTATTGCTCGAATTTGAGCGAGACGAAGCGGCGGCTGTGCGGTGGTAGGAGGAGAAGGAAGGTGCAGGAGGAGGATCAGGCTGCTCGAGGAGGTTGCTGGGGGGAAGAGGGAGTGAACCGAGGCCAGAGAGGGCTCGGGGTGGCCTTTTATGGCGGGGCGATGGTGCACCGTGAGCTATTGTGCCGACAAGGCTGTTGCTGTCGCTGCAAGTCACGGGGGTGCACGTGGGCGTGTCTGGGGTGCTCATGGGGTTGGTCTAGGGCGAGGGGAGAGAAGAGAGATAGCGGGGAAGGGCCAGAGCATTGCGCGTGTGAGGCTTCCCATTGGAGCGCTCGGGCGGCCGGCGCGCGTGCGAGCTAGGGCAAGAGGAGGGAGAAGGTGGAGGGGGCCGACGAACTGCCGTGCTGTGGACGCCGAGGCGCATCGTCTGGCGTGCTGGGGAGGCCCGATGTGGCCGGAGGTGGTTGGCAGGGGGCGGCTACAGTGCTAGTGCGCACTGTAGCGCGCTCCAGAGTGCCTTGTGGGCGCGGCCACTAATGTCTGGTAGCTCTAGGAGGGAGTAAAGAAGAGGGGAGGGACATTGGACGCCCTGGTGGCCACTGGAGTGAGGAGGGAGGAGAGAAAGGGAGAGAAATGGGCTTGTCCAGAGAGAGAAGGAGAGGGTTTTACCCACCAATGATTGAGCCATGGCCATGCTAAACTTACTAGAGGTAAAGGAGAACTATAAGAGGCTCTTGTAAAAAGTTGGGCTCAAGAAGAGCAAGGAAAGAGGTGAAAACATTAACTTTTAAAAATTACCAGAAGGTGTTTGATGTAGGTTTGGGCAAGAAATTTAATTTCACTTGACATGAAACTTAACAGGATGAAATGGCACATAGAAGTAGGGTGTTCCACCAAGTTTGAGCTCATTTGGGTAAAGTAGCCAATGTAACTTTGGTAAACCCTAGAAATCAGCAGAAATGGCTTTACCAAGATTTAGTCATGCAAATCTATTCTCCTTGATGCACCACTTGGTGTAGTGTCATCATTTTAGGATTTGAACATGTCCACAAAAATTCAGATCAAAAGGACACACTTGGCAATGTAGAGTTGCTCAAATTTGGTTCTGGACAAAAAGGGTTTTGAGGGGGTTTGATGATGTTTCCTTGATCTTCAAGGCATGAGGCTTTGCTAGATCATCAAATATGTCATATGTGACATGCTAGAATTTTTTTGGATTTTTATGAAAATATTTCCTGTAGAAATATTTCAAATCCTTGAAATGGGAAGCAATGGTTTTGGGAGGTTTTGTCCAATATTTTGAACATGACCATGTGTTGAAACTCATATATATGGACAATATATGTCCACTGAGTTTCCCTGATTTTCTCAAATATTTTTCAAGCTTTTAAATAATTTTAACCTATTTAAGACCATTGCTGGCCTTAAGAAAAAGCCTTTAAATAAAATAGGAAAATAACTTTTAAAATTATATTTTTATGGTTTCTGGGTATCCTATATCTAATAGGAGTCAAATATATTTTTGGAAAGATTTTTACTGCCCTTAATTAGGTACTTGCAGTGCAAACCTCAATTCAGGGGTTTTTGGAAAACTAATTTTTGAAAATATTATTTGGCCAAATTATTTTTGTAAGAAATTATTTTTATGTCCTATACACATGGCATGATCATTGGTTCAAGAGTTTGGAGCAAGGAGATGAAGTATAGGAGTTGGAGGATTTATTTGATTTTTAGAGCACTTGCAAACAACACATAAAATCCGATCAAGGCAAGGTCCAAAACACTCAAAAGTTTTTGTCAAACCACATTTTATCATGATTGTTAGCTTAAGTGTAGTGGCCTGAAAATCAGGGTGTGACATAATGTAATGCGGGAGATAAGGGTTTGTGATGGGTACTTGGTATGTTGACTTTTGCGTAGACTCCCGGCAACGGCGCCAGAAATCCTTCTTGCTACCTCTTGAGCACTGCGTTGGTTTTCCCTTGAAGAGGAAAGGGTGATGCAGTAAAGTAGCGTAAGTATTTCCCTCAGTTTTTGAGAACCAAGGTATCAATCCAGTAGGAGGCCACGCACGACTCCCTCGCACCTACACAAACAAATAAAATCCTCGCAACCAACGCAATAAAGGGGTTGTCAATCTGTCGTGTCAAAACCAGCGGATCTCGGGTAGGGGGTCCCGAACTGTGCGTCTAAGGCGGATGGTAACAGGAGGCGGGGGACACGATGTTTACCCAGGTTCGGGCCCTCTCGATGGAGGTAATACCCTACTTCCTGCTTGATTGATCTTGATGATATGAGTATTAGAAGAGTTGATCTGCCACGAGATCGTAGAGGCTAAACCCTAGAAGCTAATCTATGGTATGATTGTTGTCCTACAGACTAAAACCCTCCGGTTTATATAGACACCGGAGGGGGCTAGGGTTACACAGAGTCGGTTACAAGGAAGGAGATCTACATATCTGTATTGCCAAGCTTGCTTTCTACGCCAAGGAGAGTCCCATCCGGACACGGGATGAAGTCTTCAATCTTGTATCTTCATAGTCCAGCAGTTCGGCCAAAGGATATAGTCCGGATGTCCGAAGACCCCCTAATCCAGGACTCCCTCAGTAGCCCCTGAACCAGGCTTCAATGATGCTGAGTCCGGCGCGCAGTTTTGTCTTCGGCATTGCAAGGCGGGTTCTTCCTCCGAATACTCCATAGAAGATTTTGAACACAAGGATAGTGTCCGGCTCTGCAAAACAAGTTCCACATGCCACCGTAGAGAGAATAATATTTCCACAAATCTAATCTGCTGACATGTGTGACAACATGACATCATACCACGACCCGGTCATTATTCAAACCGTTTTTCTCAACCAGCTACTGCACATATCGCGAGGTGGTTTCCTTGGCACGTCTTGTCGAAGCAGAGATCGTGTCCCCTTATCACGGGATTCTCATCAATACGGATGTGGGTAACCCAATCGTGCCCGTTGGTATGACTCCTCGATTTTAGGCGAGTCCCAAACGGCCACGAGGAGGACGCTAGATATTTAGCCTCTTTATAAAGAGGCCAAGGCATGTCCTTTTTTCCCTCTCATACTCAATCGAATCCTTCCCCCGCCTCGAGTTCCAACACCCAAGGCTCAGGTCAGGCGCTTCGGACCTTCAACCATGTCTGGATCCAACCTTCAAGGTCGGTGGATGCCTTCCTCTGTCATAGAGGAAGACATCAAGAAGCTAAGAGAGGCCAGGTATTTGACCGGCGAAATCTCGCACAGGCTGCCTGCTCGAGGGCAGGTCATTCCCACTCCCAAACCCGGCGAGAGCATTGTATTCATCTCTCACTTCCTCCGAGGGCTAGGCCTCGCTTTGGATCCCTTTGTTAGGGGGATCATGTTCTATTATGGGCTGGATTTCCATGACCTGGCCCCGGATTCCCTCCTTCACGTCTCGCCATTCATCGTCGTGTGTGAGGCCTTCCTCCGCATTACCCCACACTTCGGCCTGTGGCTCAAGACTTTCAATGTGAAGCCGAAGATGATCGAGGGGCGACACGCAGAGTGCGAAGGTGCCGCAATAAGCAAAAGCGTTGATGTTCCATGGCTAGAGGGTTCCTTCCCAGAGGTGTCCAATTTATGGCAACGGGAGTGGTTTTATATCACAGCTCCCCGGGGTACCAAGTGGCTAACCGCCCCTGCCTTTCGCTCGGGCCCCCCACCACAACTGACGTCATGGATCAACAAGGGGCCGGACTGGGGGCCAGTAAATGATGTGCTGATATTGCAGAGTCGCATCCGAGACCTCTCAAAGAGAGAGAGATGTCAGTCTGGCCACGGTAATGCAAGTCATGCTAGTTTGTCAAGTCCCGCCTTGCAAATGTCGACCCCTCAGTATGTGGGAGTTAAATCCGGAAGGACCGCGAACTATTCGGCAGTTCCTTGGCATGACGCTCGAAGAGATGTACAAATTGTTCTTCGGACCACAAATAAGGTGTCCGGACACCACCGAGGATGCAGGTCTGAGCTACAAACGTCCAGATACCCAAGTAAGTAATCCCGTGGCTGAATGCGTTGTTTTTATATTTATCACAACAACATTCTGAAAGGTCGCTCTTTACCAGGACTGGGTAACAAAAGCGAGGATGATCAGGTGTTCGGCCCCCCTTCTCGAAGGCTCAGCAGATTCAGTACTGGCCAGAATGCTCGAGCCGGCACCTTATCAGGCGCCCTTAGGGGAAGATAAATGGGGGAATAAAGAGGCTGAAAGTAGGCCTCACTCATTATTCATCCAAACCGAGGGAATTAATGCCTCCGCGAAGGAGGATAATCAGGGAGAAGAATCTGAAATTCCCTCTCCCCAAGGAAGGAAGAGGACCACCTCTAAAGACCCAGAAACAAAGGTTTCCAAACGGGGGAAGAAATCTTCGCCAGAGGGTCCTGCCTCGGAGGGTACTCTTGCCGCACAGTGCCCGCAAGGGGATCAGCCCTCTACCGAGCTGTAAGTAAACAAAAAGTACTTAATAGTAAAAATATCCTACATTACTTCTGAAGACAATAACCGAAGCATGTATCCTGTAGTTCGGATCGTAGCCCTTCTAGACAGAGTTCGTCTTCGGGGGATCTTCTTCCGGAGATGATGGAGAGCGAAACACCTCCCCATGCCACCCCGCCTCATGAGGCGGGCGACCCTGAAGTGTCGTCGCGAAGGGTTTCTCCTGATCCGCCAAGGCCAAAGGGTAATCCTTCGGCCACCCGAAGTCCTTAGTATTCGGATCCTAAAGAGAGCAACAGAAAGGCCGGAACCATCCGGTTTGCGATCGGATGCACTGAAGGATCTTCTGGAGCAAGCGGCCATCTCAGAAGCGCATCGTACGCTAATGGGTACGGTGATAGAGAGGATTTCATCCGCCGATAGCAGGTTGCATGAAGCTTTTATGAGTCTGTCGAAAGGCTTTGAGGTACGTGAAATAGTGTCTGTTTTTGACAGTACCGCACACGTTAGGTGTGCCCTATGCAGATAGTAGCCCCTAAGACTCTGGTTGCCGTCGAGAATGGCGGAAAACAAAGGATCATAGTCCCAGGTAATAATCAGGCCGCCTTCATGTGCAGGTGGCTTAAGGTCCGGTGGCTAGTCGGACTGGTGAGTTTGCCGAGCTGAAGCGGCAACTTGATGCGGCAGATGCCGACATCGTGCTTGTCAACAAGCGGCTCGACGAGGCACAGGGTATGTGATTTCTCTGGTGATCAACACATAGTAAGAGGAGCATGATGCTAGTATCTTTAATATGTTGTGACTGTAGATGGGGCTGCCACCGTGGAGACCCTTCGGGCAAAACTTGCCCGATCCAAGGAACAAGCCCGGAATAGTGATGCGGCCGCTCTAAAGGCGGTCGAAGTGTTGAGGGCCGAACAGGCTGCGCATTGCCAAAGCAAGGAAAAAATAGCCAAGATGGCCGTTGAGTTGAAAGATGCCGCCGACCGGTGCCAGCTTCTTGAAAAAGGAAGCCGGGCGAAGGCGGCGGACCTGGAGAAGGCCATGGTAGCAGCCAAGGAAGCCCGCTCTAAAATCAGAGCGGCGAAGGAGGAGCTGCGTCAAGATGGAGATATCGCGACTGGGAAGCCCTTTTTGTTGCGGATGAAGTTTAGAGATCCGAAGTATGCCCCTCTTGATCAACTATGGAGTTCTGCAGACGCATACGTGCATTTGGCAGCCAGTGCTGTTGATGCGGCCAAGTACTTCAAGGATAAAAAAGATCATGAAGTGGAAAGGCTATTCTGGTCACAGTTCCATGTTCCAGTGCGTCCCCTGCTATTGAATGAGCGAATGGCCGAGTGGGCCGAGCTCCATAGGTTGTCCGGGCTTGCCATGAGGTCTGTTGTGGATTATCTGTGGCCGGAAGGGCCAAGGCCGAATAGTTTTTTTAGTTTAGTGCAACAGTTCCTTGGTGTTGTGCCGCACATCAACAATATGAAGAGGTTGGTGTGCATAGAGGGTGCGCATATGGCACTTGCCCGTGTCAAGACATACTGTGCAGAAATGGAGGCCACCGCTATTGCAACCCAGAGTTCGGCCGTAGGCCGAGTATCTGCCGAGCACTACTTTGAAGAAGTCCTTGAAGGCGCTCGTTCAATAGAGGCTCGGTGCTCGAAGAACATTATGTTCTAGTGACATGTATTCCCATTGTAAAAACAATGTTTTATTGAATTATAAAGGCTGTGTTTATACTTTTGCCTGAAAGTATTATGATGCCTCCTGTGCGGCCGTTTATGCATATATGTATATAACCTGAAAGTTTGCAGTCGTCGGCTTCAGCCCCCACGCATATAATGCGGGGGTGTTCGCAAAAAACGTGTATTCACACTTGATCCAACGTCTTGGTCCATTAAGGAGGTGGTGGCACAGCGAACGAGGCAATCGGACTATATTGCTTTAACACTTTCACTTAGCCATAGGAGTTTGACGGTGGGACTACCATATAGCCCCTGGTACCTCCGCGCTCGTCCGAATACGATGCGCGTATGTACATGAACGCGAAACGGCCCTTCGTTAATGCGGAGGAATCCCTAAGATTCCGCTAAGTCATCGAGTGGTTGACCAGTCTCGTGCTTTATCATGACAGTCAGTTTTTGGCTTTCTCTACTGAGGTGCTCATCTGGATGAACCAGGGCACAATCAAAGTAGTTCTCCCGGTGCCGCCTTAGCCAATAGAGCGGAACGTAAGGTAGCAAAACATGGGAGCCGGGCAAACCCAACATTTGACCAAAGACATGATTCGAAGCTGATGCATATAAGGCCAAACTCATGACGCCGAACACTCCCTAAGGTATTCGGTCTTTATAACATATTCTGGGCTGAACAATGCCCATAATAATAAACCCCAAGTGTCCAGGTACGTGCAATATTCTGACATGGAGAAATACCAATAACGCCAGCATCCTTCTTGGTTGTATTGAGTATCCGGAGGATGTGAACAACAAGAGACAGTAAAAAAGGTTTATGTAGGGCCTTAATCTGAAAAGAAACCTTTGAGCGGGTCCCTGCTGCACGTCTGCGCCTGTGTCTCTGTTGTGCCGTGTCCTGGATGGGTGTAGCACGATTGTCATCTGTAAAAGAGAAGAACTTAGGTGAAAGTTGTCATGCCAAAAAAATTGGTTATTCTCAATAAACCATTAAAATTCAAGATAAGTCAAGTTGAGCCGAACTAGCCCTGATTACACGCGGGAAGCCCCTGGTACCGTCTATGAGGGTTTAACCATCAAACCAATCTCAGGTATATCTAGTGATGCGCCGGACTCGTCTAACCGTGTCCGCGGTCTTGACGACCTGTCATCTATTCTGGTTGGTGAGTTCTTCTAGTGCTCGGCTGTTAAAGCCACCGCACGTTCTTCCGCGCATAGAGAACGCTCAATATTTCCACTAAATGTGATGGTGCCACGTGGACCAGGCATCTTAAGATTAAGAGAAGCGTAATGTGGTACCGCATTAAATCGAGCGAAAGCTGTTCTTCCGAGTAGTGCTTGATAGCCGCTTCGGAATGGAGCAATGTCGAAGTCTAACTTCTCACTTCGGTAGTTGTCGGGTGAACCGTATACAACCTCTAGTATTAGAGAGCCAATGGAGCAGGCCTCTGGGCCTGTTATTACTCCCTTGAAGGTAGTATTACCGTGGCTGATTTTTGTCGGGTCTATCCCCATTTTGCGGACTGTGTCCTGATATATCAGATTCAGACCACTGCCGCCGTCCATAAGGACTCGTGTGAGATGGTATCCGTTTATTATTGGGTCTAACACCAAGGCAGCTAATCCTTCATGCAGGATGCTTGTCGGGTGATCCCTGCGACCAAAAGTGATCGGGCAGGCCAACCAGGGGTTGAACTTAGGGGTGACGGGCTCTACGGCACGTATGTCTCGGAGTGCATGTTTGCTTCTCCTCTTCATCACGTGGATCATGTTTACTGTTTTAACCTCTGGTGGTAATTTTTTCTGTCCTCCAGTGCTTTGCTGGCGAGGTTCTTCCTCCTCTTCGCTTGGTGTCTCCCTCCCCTTGTGTTCGGCATTTAGCTTTCCGGCATGATTTAAGACCCAGCATTCTCTGTGGGTGTGATTTGCAGGTTCATCAGGGGTGCCATGAATCTGACATAGTTTGTCTAGAATCTTGTTTAGGCTGGACCATCCATCTCTGCTGCCTTTGAAAGGATTTTTTCGTTGACCTGGTCGAGAGCCCTTGAATCCGGCGTTTACCGCTGTATTATCTAGGCTATCTTCTTTATTTCGAGGCTTGCTTTTACTGCGTCATGGTTTTCCATTGCCATCCCTGACTTCGGATGTGCTTGGGTCGCTGGTGCTACTGCGGGCTAATCAGTTATCTTCGCCCGCGCAAAAGCGGGTCATGAGGCTTGTCAGGGCTGCCATTGTTCTCGGTTTTTCTTGGCCGAGGTGTCTGGCGAGCCATTCGTCGCGGGCGCTGTGCTTGAAAGCTGCCAAGGCTTCGGCGTCCGGGCAGTCGACAATTTGGTTCTTCTTAGTGAGAAACCTGTTCCAAAGCTTTCGGGCCGACTCTCCCGGCTGTTGAATTATATGAGTTAAATCGTCTGCATCCGGAGGTCGGACATAGGTCGCTTGAAAATTAGCCCGAAAAGCATCCTCGAGCTCCTCCCAACTTCCAACTGAGTTTTCGGGGAGGCTTTTCAGCCAGTGCCGAGCTGGTCCTTTAAGCTTGAGGGGCAAGTACTTGATGGCGTGGAGATCGTCTCTACGAGCCATATGGATATGGAGGATAAAGTCCGCAATCCAGACCCCCAGGGTCTGTTGTCCCGTCGTACGCCTCTATGTTCACTGGTTTGATTCCTTCTGGAAATTCGTGGTCCAGTACCTCACCGGTGAAACATAGGGGGTGTGCGGCACCCCTGTATTTGGATGTATCATGGCATTCGGACGGTTGTAGTATTCGGTTTTGATTTTGTGCCGGAGCGCGCAACCTAGATCCATAGATGGATCTGGTCATACTGGATTTTTGGCGCAAGTCCTCACGTAGATCGTGTGTTGACTTATGTGCGGCCTTGTTAGCCGCTCTATCATGGCCACAAGGTGGTTAATTCGGCCAGTTGGCCGTTTTATTTTTCGGCTCTGTGGGCTCTACGGCCTCATCGTCAAATTCAGGTAATAGCTTGCGCTTTGGATAGCTCTTTGTGTGGTAACTTCCACCATACTTTTCTTCGTTGTCGAGCACTTTGTTCCACCTGCTGTTGAGCGTATTTTGTGTGGCCTTAAGCCTTTGCTTCTGCTTCTTCAGACTCCTCGCTATGGCAATAAGCCTTCTGCGGAGGTTCTCTTGTTCCAAGTCCCTTTCCGGGAGGATGTGTGCATCTTCGTCCGGACTGTTTTCCTCCCCAGAGGGGGGTTGATGAGTTTTATCCTCGGCGTCGCCGTGTTCGGACATTGGATCCGTACTATGTTCGCCGTTTGCAGTTTCATCGTGTTCTGCTGCTGGGTCAATGTGGTCATCGTTTCCTCTGGAGTCGATTGGAGTGTTATTTTCTCTTGCACTGTTATCGCTGTTTTTGCCGAGACGGGATTTTGAGCGGCGCCTATGCCGAGGCTTTGCTTTCTTCTCGAGGGAGCTACTCTTTGCTGCATCCTGCCGTTCTTTGTCATTGTTTTCTTTGGGTGTATCCACCGTGTATATGTCATGTGGTGAAGTGGCTGTCCAGCCCCTGTGGGCACTGGTTCCTGTTCCTCTCTTGCATCGTCGTCCATGCCATCGATGTCTTCGGAGTCGAAATCGAGCATGTCAGTTAAATCGTCGACAGAGGCTACTAAGTGGGTGGTGGGTGGGCAGCGAATTTCTTCGTCGTCCGCATCCCATTCTAGCCGGACATAGTTCGGCCAAGGATCTCCTGACAAGGAGAGAGACCTTAATGAATTTATCACGTCGCCGAAAGGTGAGTGCTGAAAGATATCCGCGGAGGTGAACTCCATAATCGGCACCCAATCGGATTCGATAGGCACGGACGCAGGCGGCTCGGAGTCCGTGGCCGGAGACAAATCCAGTGGTTCCGCAACACGGCTCTCGTAAGGGGTGAAGTCAGTATCCAGCTCCATCGCCACTGAGAGTGCTGCCTCCATGGCGGGGTCTATCCCCCCGTCCTCGAATGGCGCAATTTGCTCCGGATTGAGGGTCGGAGTAGTTGCAGGTGTGATCTCCCGAACACTGTCCGACGGTAGAGTTACGTCATGCTCGTCGTGATTGTGCGGCGCACATGACATGGGCTCGGATCCATCGAAGATCAAGTCTCCACGGATGTCGGCAGTGTGGTTTAAGTTTCCGAACACTAGAACATGACCCCTCCTATAGCAACGCATTTTTCCGTATCTAAAAGTCCATATATGCGTTGCTAATGTCTTTACCAATGGTTTGGGATGCGTAGACTTATCCAGTGTTGCTAGCGCATAATGCAACGCTTATATTGCCGTTGGTAAAAGGGAGTGTTCCAAGACTACAACAGATAAAACAGACTTCTACAACACTTATATATGTTGGTCCTTAATGTATAGGAATCAAAATCCAATTGCTTGGCTACGGAGTATTTCCAACGCTTCATATGTTGGTACATATATAATGTTAATAATAATTTTTTTCTATATATAATTGCCAACAATTAAGTTAATGCTCCACGTAATGGTGATAATAATTATGAAAACAGAGAATATACTCACTGAGAGGAAAAAAATCATATATTACATGAAACGGTTGGATTACAATAGTGTATATTACAGGAGGAACATCATCCAAATGTGATGCATAATCTAACTATTTTCTTGACAGCGACACTTAAACCGAAAGCATCCATCAACAGCCCTACAACTTAACTAAAACTGAACCGAGGAACAACATCCAAAAGACACGTCATCCCTACTAAACTAAAATTGAAAGCATCCATCATCTTCTTCATCATGAACTAGAAGCACCCATATACTCATCCAGTTGTCTTTTGAATCTACAAACAAGAAAACAGAATGAATTGTTAACACATAATACATTGACATGGTGCAAGTAGTAATAGAGACAAGGTATTAGTCACGTACAAAGGTTGAAGACCATGGAATCTTTGTTTTTCTACATTACTGAGAGTATTGTAGTTTTTGCGACTCCGTACCAAATTTTCAGTTTTCACTAGTGCCATACCAACATGGAATGCCCATAATTCATTTATAATTTCAGCACCATCAAGTTTAAATTTAGGATCACAACTTACAATTGTAGCAAGAGCTACCTTGCTGTTATGGTTTTTGAGGCTCTTCAAGAATACTTTAGTTCCTACCTGATGGAGAAAACCAAAGTTACCACTGGCACAATCATCCTCACCACCCATGACAAAACAAAAGACAAAACAGGGGAACATATGAAATGAATTTGAGCACTCTTACATGTAGTTCACTAGCATCCAACGAACTCAGCGAACCACCTTGAGCAATCTTATAGGCTGCATCAGCACCTTTTGTTGTTTTTTTGGTCTGGACAACACTCCTGATAGCAAAAAAGAAGTATAAATAAATCAACAAGCTAGCACTACAGTTCTATATGATTATGAAAAATATACCAGCTTGTTTGCAACAGAAGTTTTTTCTCCCTGACGTGCACTGACATTCTCAAGCAAAATTCTTTGTTTTGAACAGCATTCTTATATCAAGATGACTAGTAGATACATAAA
>NW_021312931.1:29780-30283 GCF_002162155.2 Triticum dicoccoides | reverse complement strand
ATCAGAGCAATATCTTTCGAACATTTTGTATATGGTAATGGAAATATACCTTGTGTGCAGCAGAATTTATTTGGAAGGCCATTGCGGCGAACCATTATCCTTTTACCTTTTGGAAGGTTCCAAATATATTTCAACTTCCTCTTCTTACAGTCTTTTGTTTCTGCATTTTCAGCTGATTACATAGAACAATGAATTATATATGTTATACGATGATGAATACATATATTGAAATCAGTAAAGAATGAGCAACAAACTTACCATCTTGATTTTCATCCGCACTAGGATCATCACAACCTGTGAAGCCTTCTTCATCATTAGTAGTTATTTCTTAGACATCAGATAATTCATTTATAGCATCCACTGATGTAAGGCCCAAAACAAGCCGAAAAATGGGGTCCATTTGATCCAGGACACCTATCTCTTTCTTTTGACAAAATCTAGTACACCTATCTCTGCCTGCCATGTTAACCATCATAGATGTAACCGAATAGCTAGGTAGACCA
>NW_021312931.1:22983-28908 GCF_002162155.2 Triticum dicoccoides | reverse complement strand
GTCGTTGATGTTGCGGAGGAAGAAATTGCCTGATCAAAATATCGATCTATTCCACCAAGCTGAGAAGAATGACATGGAAAAATAATAGATTTATTGCTTACCTCCTCTGCTCAATAAATGAATAATTAGTTTTAACTATTATAGTTGCTTCATCATGCTCCGTTGTAACTCCGCCTATGTTGTCTCAACATAGCCGATCCCAAGCCCGGGTAAAGGAGGAGGGTTGTGATAGGCTTGGCTAGCCAACGTAAAAACTCAGCCACTCTTATGGAGATGAAACCCAAAATATTTTCGTTGGGGCGTAAACCTCTTAGCGACGCGCCACATCGGAACCCGGGTGTGGTGGAAAATGGGCAAGGGCCGGGCCGTCACCCCCCAGGTGGCGCGCTGTATCACCAAAGAGCTAGCTATGGACAGGGGTGCGTGGAAGCTTGCTATCCATGTGCCAGAGCCATGAGTTGGTTGCGAGATCTTATGGGTTTCACCTCTAGCCTACCCCAACTTGTTTGGGATTAAAGGCTTTGTTGTTGTTTGTTGTTGTCATCATGCTCCGTTGTAGCAATCACCTCACCAAACTAGAAATAAAATGCAACAGTTTAGCGTGAGATAACCATCCCCATCACTAAAATAGAGTTTACAGAATGCGTGTATGAAAAGCGGGGCTCAAGGCAAAATTACTAGCAGTAACATACTATTACTTGTGTTAGTCCTTGGAGTAACTTTCAAGTCTGGCCTCCGGAGCATAACAGATCTGGAGGTCGCTGGAAACTACAGAATAACTAGCATCCTAAAATCTGTAATCAACTCACAGGTCCAATAAGAGTGGAATGTCCCTCATACCTGGTTGTTAGCAGCCCTAGCACCATAAAGATATGTTCAGAACATAAGCAGAGATGATATGATGTAAAATAATTAGGAAAGATGCTTCAAATAGTACTTATAGAGAAAATTTGTTAGAAGCGTTGATCTCTTCTTTGGATTCATATGTTCAGTTTACTCATTGCAAAAGTTACAATTGTTTTGTTACTGATGAGATAGACAAATTCTTATATCGGATGTCTAAGATTACCCCTTCCATGGATCCTATCAAAATTCTTATGTTTGGTGTCTCTCCCGTATTGAATAGTAATTTTTCAAATCTCTGTGTGCTATATACTGCAGTTTCAAAAACAACCTATATTGTATTTTGCATACTTTATTTAAACTTTTGATCCTGTTCCTCCCTACTAATGTCCAGGTGTCAATGCCTACACCCGTGTTGTACGTTTGTTCTCGAAAAAAATCGAGATGAGGTAACTACGCAAAAAAAGATCGGAAAAACAAATTGTAGGATCGAAAGTATGTCTAGAGGGGGGTGATTAGACTACTTGACCAAATAAAAATCTAGCCTTTTCCCAATTTTAGTTCTTGGCAGATTTTAGCTATCTTAGCACAAGTCAAGCAATCTCCACACAATTCAAGCAAGCATGCAAAAAGAATATATGAGCAGAGGAAAGTAAAGCATGCAACTTGCAAGAATGTAAAGGGAAGGGTTTGGAGGATTCAAATGCAATTGGAGACACGGGTGTTTTTGTCGTGGTTCCGATAGGTGGTGCTATCGTACATCCACGTTGATGGAGACTTCAACCCACGGAGGGTAACGGTTGCGCGAGTCCACGGAGGGCTCCACCCACGAAGGGTCCACGAAGAAGCAACCTTGTCTATTCCATCATGGCCGTCGCCCACGAAGGACTTGCCTCACTAGCGGTAGATCTTCACGAAGTAGGCGATCTCCTTGCCCTTACAAACTCCTTGGTTCAACTCCACAATCTTGTCGGAGGCTCCCAAGTGACACCTAGCCAATCTAGGAGACACCACTCTCCAAGAAGTAACAAATGGTGTGTTGATGATGAACTCCTTGCTCTTGTGCTTCAAATGATAGTCTCCCCAACACTCAACTCTCTCTCACAGGATTTGGATTTGGTGGAAAGAAGATTTGAGTGGAAAGCAACTTGGGAAGGCTAGAGATGAAGATTCATATGGTTGGAATGGAATATCTTGACCTCAACAAAAGTGTAGGTGGTTGTCTCTCAGAAAATATGTATTGGAAGTGTAGGTATGTTCTAATGGCTTTCTCCACGAATGAAGAGTGGGTGGAAGGGTATATATAGCCTCCACACAGAATCTAACCGTTACACACAATTTGCCAAACTCAGTGGGACTGAATGGTTAAACTCGGTCGGACCGATTCAGCAAACCTAGTGACCATTAGGATTTTCGGTGGGACTGAGATGCAACTCGGTAGGACCGATATGGTTAGGGTTAGGGCATAACGTAATCTCGATGTGACCGATTACACAAACTCGATGGGACCGATTTTGGTAATAAGCTAACCAGAGAGTTGGTCAGGTAACCTCGGTCGGACCGATTCGCTCATCTCGGTGAGACCGAAATGTTACAAAAGGGAAACAGAGAGTTTACATTGCAATCTCGGTGGGACCGATCGCTCATCTCGGTAAGACCAAAACGTTACGAAGGGAAACAGAGAGATTACAATCCCATCTCGGTGAGACCGAGATCCCTATCGGTGAGACCGATTTGCCTAGGGTTTGTGGCAGTGGCTATGACATTTGAAACTCGATGGCGCCGGATAGAAAGAATTGGTGGGGCCGAGTTTGACTTTTGGTTTAGGTCATATGTGGATGTGGAAAGGTAGTTGAGGGTTTTGGAGCATATCACTAAGAACTTTGAGCAAGCAAGCCATTAAGCAACACCTCATCCCTCCTTGATAGTATTAGCTTTCCCTATAGACTCAATGTGATCTTGGATCACTAAAATATAAAATGTAGAGTCTTGAGCTTCATGCTTGAGCCAAACTTTTTGTCCATAGAACTTTGAGGGATCCAATTTCCTCATCCATGCCATGCCATTCATTGAGCTTTTCCTGAAATATTAATCTTGTAATAATGTTAGCTCAATGAGCTATATGTTGTTAGGAATTACCAAAACCACCCAGGGATAGTTGCACTTTCAATCTCCCCCTTTTTGGTAATTGATGACAACATATAGATCAAAGCTTCGACAAATGATAATAAGAGTGAAAGATATTGTCGCTTTGAGAAGTATGTGAAAAGCAAGAGCTCCCCCTAAATTTGTGCATATCTTAAGATTTGCTTTGGACTGCAAATGCACAATGAGTTAGGATCATGGGTTACTCTTCCATGTCACATACATCTTGGTGGAGCGCTCAAAATGATAAGAATTAAATACATGCACTCATCACCAAGCAAAGTGAATGATCATATAAGGATAAGTGAGATAATATCATCTAACAAGCATAAGTGTAGCTTATGATCAACCACATGATCATCAATGTCTCACAGATAATAGCATAGTATCTCAAGCAATCAAGAGACAAACAAAGTTCAACCACCAAAGCAAGAGAGAATAAAAAGGACCGCTCTCTCTCGAAGCCTATGATCTATACATTTTTCTCCCCCTTTGGCAACAAGTTACCAAAAAGTTCATTGAAAATGCATAGCACTAAAACGTCTCTCAAGCTTGGTCTTCAGGTGGTGGTGTCCGAAGAACACCAACGACGAAGACTTCAGTCGAAGTAGATGGAGATGATGGAGTTGGTGCTGGAGCTGGGTGCGCTGGAGCTGTAGCTGGTGCAAATGAAGTGACTCTAGTGTCTGGAACATGCATTGCAGCAGATCTCTGAGCTCGAGGCACTCTGGCAAATGCATCAGTGGTTGTTTTGCCCTTCCTCTCCTGCATGTCATCCTGTAGCTGCTCCACAACAGACTAAATCTCAGTTAGTTTGACATCTAAATCATAGAATTTTTGTTCCATGATTCTTTCCAGGCTCTCCTGGTTTTGAGTTAGGGTGGACAACCCCTTCTCAATCGTTAGAGTTGATGCTATCAAATAACCAAGCTGGTCCTGCTTGCTTTTCAAAAAGTACTTAGATGCCTCCTCTTGAGTTGGCATCTTGGCAGCCTTCTCTTTCTTTGCTTTCTCCTTCTTCTCTTGAGCTTGTACTGATGATGGTTCATTCTCATTCATCACAACTTGATTGTCCTCAAAGTCAGGATAGATAGGCAAGTGTTCCTTATCCAACAAGTATGTGCCTGTGCCCATCTTTGAGTTTATCAACTCCTGGATCTGTGGGGCATATCCACAACTTCTTTTCTGGTCAGCTGCAGTCCTCTTGATAGTCTCAACTATAACGCTCATGACCTTGAACTTCTGTGGCACATCAAATATATGTAGCAAGTTAATTGCATGGCCTCTGATCATTCTGTGATCACCAGACTTGGGCAAGAGAGTGTGCCTAAGAATCCAATTGATTGTAGGCAGCCCTGACAACAAGTGTTTTACTGACCCAAACTGGTGAGTCTCAAGATCATCTTCAGGAATCTCCTTGTACATGTTTGCCATAGAGTTGTGATCCATCTTCTTCTTGGCATAGACATCCAAGTCATCTTCTTCTTCCTTAGGAGCATTGATCAGATTTGCCCATTCCTCAATAGTTGAGTGGTACCTTGTACCTTCAAACATCCATACTATCCTACCATCTGGATAGAAGTGTGCTGTGGAGTAGAATTGCATTATGAGCTCCTCATTCCACTTTGTGAGCTTCTTCCCAACAAAGTCTGCAAGTCCACAAGCACTGAAGCTGTCAAACACACCAGGATAGTGTTCCTCATCTTCCTTGATATACTTCCAGTCGACCCACCTCATTTCACACACTATGGGCTTCTTGTCCAACAACACTGTCTCATAGAAGTCCTGCTGTTCCTTTGTGTGGAACCTGTAATCAATAGCAGTCCTTCTCCTGGTAGCATATGGATTTGTCTCTCTCCATAGCCTCAACCCTGAGTCTCTCCTGATCTTCATGTTCTCAGCCACAGGATGAGCATCATTGTGGTCTGGAATTTTTGGCTTCAATTTTCTCAGAACATGCTCTTCATTTCCTTCTTCTTCAGCAACAGTCTCAGGCACTGGGGCCTTGTTCTTCTCAGCTGCAGGGATGTTTCTGGTATTTCTCTTTGGTGCACTCTTGGGCTTGGAGGCTGCTTTGGGTGCTTCTTTGGGCTTTGATGAAGCAGCCCCTGTCCTGATAGCATCACCCATAAGCTTCTGGGCCTTAGGTGCTGGTGCAGCAACCTCTTCTTCCTCTTCCTCTTCAGAATCTCTCATGATTGAGGATCTCCCAAGCACTCTAGCAGTGATCTTTTTGATCCTCTCCTTCCTCTTCTTCCCTTCTGCAGCAGCCTCTTTGGGTTGAGATTCCAAAGATGCTTGAGAGGAGGCTCTGGCTTTAGACATTGGCTGTCTCCCTGCTGACCTCTTGGTCTTCAGACCTGGCTTGGTTTAAGCAGCTGTGCCATATTCCTTCTTAAGCACTTTCTTCTTGGAAGTGGCCTCATCCTCAACTGCCACATAGTCTTCATCCTCAGACTCTGAAGTTTTCTTCTTCCTTGTTCTGGTGGCAGCTTTGGGCAAGTTGCTGGGAGTGGTCCTGCTACCATCATCTGAACTGCTAGAGGGACTAGTGCCCTCACTCAGGTGAACCTGCTCCTCTGACCTGTTCTGGCTGTCACTCTGATCAGACATATTGCAAACACTGACAGCAGACCCTGTGAATAGATATAGATGAGATAGAGTGGATGAGCATCACAAAATGCAGAGTTTTTTTGCAAAATAATGAGTCAAAAACTTAGTTTTAGTATTCCACAGAAAGCATTTTGGATCAACCGATTTGTAAACTCGGTGATACCGAAGCAGCTGTTGGAACCTAAACTAGTGAACTCGGTCAGACCGAGTCACAGTTTGGTGGCACCGAGACTGCTAGGGTTTCACAAAGTCCTGAACTCGGTCACACCGATTTGCAATTCTTGGTCAGACCGAAAATTACATGTGCAATGGCCTGAGCCGAAT
>NW_021312931.1:21124-21962 GCF_002162155.2 Triticum dicoccoides | reverse complement strand
GGCTGGCGACGAGGAGGACGATCCGAAGACCCAGGAGGCAGCGCGAGCTATGCGCGGGCGAAGGGGTTTCGGAGAAATTTCCAAAATTTTGCCCGTGAGTATATATAGCCCGACCCTGTCGGTGTGACCGAGTGGAACAACTCGGTGGCACCAAGATTCATAACTGCAAGCAGTTACTAAAAATCGGTGTGACCGAAAGGTTCAAATCGGTTGCACCGAGATTGAAAACCTAGATCGACTTAGTGATCTCGGTATGACCGAAATGGAGGAATCAGTCAGACCGAAAAGCACAAAGAAGTTTTGTAAGTTTAAGTCTATGACGAATCTGGGACTCCGAGTGCTCCTCACACAGAGTGGTTCGAATCTGACTTGATCAAATTTTGTGATGTAGCACGAATAGAGTTTGAGACAAGAAAATCATAGATAGCTGGAGAGGGTTCTTAGGCATTCTTGTCCATCCACTTGGAAAAAGAAAAGAAAAACAATCAATCAAAACAACAAGTGGATGTCCTCGGATGAATAAAATATGCAATCAACATGCTCACACAATAAAATGGCAATTGAAATATGTGGCAAAGCATGCACAACCAATTCTAGCATCTATCAAACAATTGGCGATGACTAGGTCATCTATATATGAGTATATTGACTTAGGAGTCAAATGAGGACATTTGATCATAGGTCATACTCATCGTTTAAGCACAAGTGGGGTTACCACTTTTACATAAAGCATTGTTGTGTTCACACCATTAGAGTTGCTTTAGCTCAATTCTTAGAGTAAAGCTCCCCCTAGATGTGAGATCCCCCCTAAGAGGGATGAACTAACCTTGGGTTTTTT
>NW_021312931.1:7710-20972 GCF_002162155.2 Triticum dicoccoides | reverse complement strand
TTTTTTCGATGATGACTTCATGTAGATGTTGAAGATGTGGATGCTCAATGTTGATGTAGATCATTTAGAGCTATCCATTGGAGTGAGTTGCACTTTCAATACCTACACGGGTTAGTCCCACAAGGAACAAACAAGGATATCCATAGACATAAAGTGATGCACACACAAGATGATGTCTATGAAAGCTTTTAGGTTACCTTGTCCCTTGTCTTACCAACAAGAGGGTTTGTGACTCCTTGAACTAGTGCAAGATGTGGAAGTTGATTGCACTTATTCTTGCCAAGATGATAAGAGTGAAGTATGTTGGCGGACTCACCCTCAAGAACTCTCTAGTTCTTCTTCTTTGGGATCCACACCATCTTGATGGGAATCCTCGGTGTTGTAGTTCTACTTGATGAAGTGGAACTTGAAGTAGTCTTGGGAACCCACTTGACCAAGGCCTTAGGAGCTTCTTAAAATGCATCAATTTCCTCTTGAAGCTTGTCCTTGCCTTTTTGCTTGTGGTCTTGTGGTGGAAGATCATCTTGAGCTTGTGTCCCTTTGAGAGAAGTAGGATCATACTTCTCTTGTTGAGGAACAAACTTCGTCTTGGGGTATTGATCTTCTTCCCACTCAACTCCATTGGCATTGAACTTTTGTTCAAAACCAACACCTTGATTCTTCCGGTGCCTTCCTTGCATGCGTACAATTTCCTCGAATTGCTTACTTCCGGTAAGGCTCTTGTAAACACCTTTCTCTATAATTCCCTTCAATAAGCTATTTTATTGCTCAAGTGTAACTTGGCTAAGAGAATCATTAGTGGAATCAAGAGAACTACTAGAAGCAACAATATTGGATTTAGCATGATTATTGTTACTACTAGAGGAAGAATCTTTCTTGTTCTTGTTACTAGACTTGACTTGAGGCATGTAAGTGGATAAGAGTAAACGCTTGGCAATGTAAGAAGAACTTTTCTTACGAAGATCATCATTGATTGCTTTTAAGAACTCATGCTCTTGCTCAAGGTTGAGCTTTTCAAAGCGCAATTTCTCATGAGTCCTTAAAAGTTCTCGATGATCTCCTAAGATAGTTTCTTGAGCTAACTTAAGAGTGTTTAGTTCTTTAGTTAGAGACTCAATCTTCTCCTTATCATTGTCATTTGTTTTATCTTGATTAGCATGATTAATTGACGTTTCATCATAGTATTCATCACTAGAGTTGTCAACAAGTAAATCATCATCACCTAACAAGTCATCTTCATCACTATCGAAATCAACATACTCGGGGTGTGATACATTTGGGCCTTTAGCCATGAAGCATGTTCCAACTCCTTCATTTGGTGAGTCAAATATGTCGTAGGAGTTGGTTGTCACAAGTGCTAGACCGGCAACACCTTCATCTTGAGTATATTCGTAGTCGCAGTGATAGCTTCTCTCAGAGTGGTTGTCGGAATCGGAGCCGGATACCCATTCACCAACATGAGCTTGATGTCTTCGTTTTGTGTAGCTCCTTGATGACTTGTCCTTTCTTTTCGAATCCTTGCTTCTCCGTGAGGGTCTTCGTTCATAACGATCATCTCTACTCCTTCTTTCTCTAGATGGTAATTCTTCTATTCTACTTCTTCTCTTGGGAGAATCTTCTCTTCTCTTGTAGGGGGCCATACACTCATTGGAATAGTGTCCGTGCCTTCCACAATTGTAGCAGTTTCTCTCTCGACTAGAAGATCTTTTGTCATTGTAGGACCTTGACTTGGACCTTCTCTCCTTGCTTCTACTCTTGTAGAACTTGTTGAACTTCTTCACCATTAAGCTCAATTATTCATTGAAGGTTTGTTTCTCACTTGATGATGTGGGGGCTTCACATGAGGCTTTGTAAGCACCACTTGATTTGTTGTGAAGTTCCTCTTTATCCTTGAGTGACATCTCATGAGCAACAATTCTTCTAATGACTTCCGTTGGCTTGAGATCTTTGTAATTGGGCATCATTTGGATCAATGTGCACACGGTATCATATTTTCCATCCAAGGCTCTTAGGATCTTCTTGATGATGAATCTATCGGTCATCTCTTCACTCCCTAAGCCAGCAATCTCATTTGTGATAAGAGCAAGCCTAGAGTACATTTTAGCGACACCTTCACCATCCTTCATTTTGAATTTGTCAAGTTGACTTTGAAGCACATCCAATTTGGATTCCTTGACGGAGTCAGTACCTTCGTGCATATCAATTAAAGTATCCCGAATTTCCTTTGCATTCTCAAGACGGCTGATTTTGTTGAATTCTTCGGGGCACAATCCGTTGAAGAGGATATCACAAGCTTGAGCGTTGTATTGCAGCATTTTCAACTCTTCCGCGGTGGCTTCACGGTTCGGTTCTTTCCCGTCAAAGAATTTACCTTGCAAGCCAATACACACAATAGCCCAAACGGCGGGGTTATGTCCAAGAATATGCATTTTCATCTTATGCTTCCAACTAGCAAAATTAGTACCATCAAAGTAAGGACCTCTACGGTGATAATTTCCCTTGCTAGACGCCATACTCGCCTAGGTTGTGAAACCAAGGCTATGCCCGCCAAAAGCTATGGAAATCAAAGCAAATGGAGACCAAAGCTCTGATACCACTTGTAGGATCGAAAGTATGTCTAGAGGGGGGTGATTAGACTACTTGACCAAATAAAAATCTAGCCTTTTACTAATTTTAGTTCTTGGCAGATTTTAGCTATCTTAGCACAAGTCAAGCAATCTCCACACAATTCAAGCAATCATGCAAAAGAGTATATGAGCAGCGGAAAGTAAAGCATGCAACTTGCAAGAATGTAAAGGGAAGGGTTTGGAGGATTCAAACGCAATTGGAGACAAGGATGTTTTTGTCGTGGTTCCGATAGGTGGTGCTATCGTACATCCACGTTGATGGAGACTTCAACCCACGGAGGGTAACAGTTGCGCGAGTCCACGGAGGGCTCCACCCATGAAGGGTCCACGAAGAAGCAACCTTGTCTATTCCATCACGGCCGTCGCCCACGAAGGACTTGCCTCACTAGAGGTAGATCTTCATGAAGTAGGCGATCTCCTTGCCCTTACAAACTCCTTGGTTCAACTCCACAATCTTGTCGGAGACTCCCAAGTGACACCTAGCCAATCTAGGAGACACCACTCTCCAAGAAGTAACAAATGGTGTGCTGATGATGAACTCCTTGCTCTTGTGCTTCAAATGATAGTCTCCCCAACACTCAACTCTCTTTCACAGGATTTGGATTTGGTGGAAAGAAGATTTGAGTGGAAAGCAACTTGGGAAGGCTAGAGATCAAGATTCATATGGTTGGAATGGAATATCTTGACCTCAACACAAGTGTAGGTGGTTCTCTCTCAGAAAATATGTATTGGAAGTGTAGGTATGTTCTGATGGCTTTCTCCACGAGTGAAGAGTGGGTGGAGGGGTATATATAGCCTCCACACAGAATCTAGTCGTTACACACAATTTGCCAAACTCAGTGGGAGCGAATGGTTAAACTCGGTCAGACCGATTCAGCAAACCTAGTGACCGTTAGGATTTTCGGTGGGACTGAGATGCAACTCGGTAGGACCGATATGGTTAGGGTTAGGGCATAACGTAATCTCGGTGTGACCGATTACACAAACTCGGTGGGACCGATTTTGGTAATATGCTAACCAGAGAGTTGGTCAGGTAAACTCGGTGGGACCGATTCGCTCATCTCGTGAGACCGAAATGTTACAAAAAGGAAACAGAGAGTTTACATTGCAATCTCGGTGGGACCGATCGCTCATCTCGGTAAGACCGAAATGTTACGAAGGGAAACAGAGAGATTACAATCCCATCTCGGTGAGACCGAGATCCCTATCGGTGAGATCGATTTGCCTAGGGCTTGTGGCAGTGGCTATGACATTTGAAACTCGGTGGCGCCGGATAGAAAGAATCGGTGGGGCCGAGTTTGACTTTTGGTTTAGGTCATATGTGGATGTGGGAAGGTAGTTGAGGGTTTTGGAGCATATCACTAAGCACTTTGAGCAAGCAAGCCATTAAGTAACACCTCATCCCTCCTTGATAGTATTGGCTTTTCCTATGGACTCAATGTGATCTTGGATCACTAAAATATAAAATGTAGAGTCTTGAGCTTCACGCTTGAGCCAAACTTTTTGTCCTTAGAATTCTGAGAGATCCACTTTCCTCATCCATGCCATGCCATTCATTGAGCTTTTCCTGAAATATTAATGTTGGAATAATGTTAGCTCAATGAGCTATATGTTGTTAGGAATTACCAAAACCACCCAGGGATAGTTGCACTTTCACAAATCTCTATGTATATCGATTGGTGAGTTTAAAAAACAGATGGGAACCAATACAGAGGGCATGAATGGCAACAATGAGATGGGATAAGGAGTAGCTCACTAACTACATGAACTCGCAGGATTGTTTGCCACCACGTATTAGCCGGGCTTGGAGAATCTACCAGCCAGATTTGCCTTGCGAGAGATCTGAATTGATTAGGAGAATAGACCAGCAGAGTAGGAAGCAAGAGAGGATGGATTGTGGGAGAGTGGGTCGCGAACTAACCTTGATCAGCTCGTGGTGATGCTTCCGCCACCGGCCGCCAAGCATGCGATGAATCCAGTAGGAGGCGAGGAAGGCGGCCATGTTGATACGGGGGAGGTTTCCGATTTTGTTTGCGCAGTTACCTTGTCGCGATCCGTTTGACTAGTGTTAGTCTCCGTCTTGGATTCCTATGATAGGTGGGGCCTCGGTAATGAAGCGCATGTATTTAATTATTAATTTTCCAGGTTATTCACTATTGGCGGGAGAGAATGGAGGGAAAAGTAAAAATTGGAGTGAAACCAAAAAAGAAATACGAGGGTATCTAACAATTTGAAGCCAAACAAATTATAATTTTTTTCCCTCAAAAAAAGTGCAATATGGGTGAAGTAAAAATGAATACTATTGCTCAAACAATAGAAAAGGTTAATCCAGAAACAACAAATTTCCTAGCTTGTAAGTTCCGACCTACATGTATAATTGTCATTCAAAATCACTAGTCCATCATATCCGAGATCACTAGTTGTCACTGACACGCTGCCCATCCGTCCAGATCGGGCGCCGCATGAGGAGGAGTTGCCCTTACCGACACACAACCATCGTGCCCGCTGAGATGATGGCGGCAAGCAGGCGACGCGGCATCAGTAGCACAACGCGACAATTCCATCAAGGAGGAGGTGCCGCCGGCAAACGTGAAGGAAAGCGGCCACCTCCTCCACTACAGGTCACGGTGGCGCCGACTCCTTAGCGCGGGCCATCATGTCGTCTGAGGAGAGGGCAATGAGGCAGATGGCATAGTAGGAGCGGCGCAATGTGACAAGTGCATCAAGGAGGAGGTGTCACTTCCTTGTCGCGGTGCATCATGCCGGCTGGGAAGAGGGCGTCAAGGCGGGTGGCGCGATAGGAGTGGCACAATGCGAGAAGTCTATCAAGGAGGAGGTGCCGCTGGCGATCAGAAAGGCCACGGCCAACTACTCTAATACCTCGGTGGTCGCGGCGGTGTCGACTCCTTGTCACAGACAATCGTGTCAGCAGAGGATAGAGCGGTGATGCAGGTGGCGCGGTAGGAGTGGCACAACGATGCAACTCCGTCAAGAAGGAGGTGTCGGCGAGAGTCACAAAGGCGCACGATGATCTCCTCCACTACCTCAGTGGCTGAGGTGGCACAGACTCCTCATCGTGGGCTATCATGTCGGTTGAGGAGAGGGCAGCCAAGCAGGAGGCTCTTTTGGAAAAGGTAGTGCCTAGGAGGCGCTTAGGCATGCTTAGGCGCTAGGCGATGGCCAGACGACTCGCCTAGGGCATAACTGGCAGTCTAGGCAGGGCAAGCAAGAAATTGTCTACCCAAGCCAGAAATCATGTCATATTGCACCGATGTGGTAAATGGGCCATACTCCTATGGTAGTAGCTATTAGTTAAGTTATTTATATGCCCTAAATTAGTATCAATACAAATATAATAACCACAGATACACCTTAATTGTAAAACCTTATTACCGCCTAGGTCGTGCCTTAAGCACCACCTAGGCACTGGGCGAAGGCCAACCGCCTTGCTTGCGCTTACCGCCTTTTCCAACCTAGCAAGAGGTGCGGCAGCAGTGGCGCAATGCATCAATTCCTTCAAGGAAGAGATACCGCTGACAATCACAAAGGCGTGCGCCCACCTCCCTCACTACCTCGATGGTCGCGGTGGCACCGACTCCTTGTCGTGGGCCATCATATCGGCAAAGGAGAGGGGCGAGGCAGGCAGCGCGACATAAGTGGTGCAATGCGGCAAGTCCGACAATGTCGTGGAATTGTCACGGCAGATGTCCTTAGTTTCAGGACTTAGTCGCGAGGCCAACGCATGTGTGTGGTAGCTTGAGAGGGGTTGAGCGGGACGAGAGACGCGATGTTTTACCCAGGTTCGGCCCCTCACGGTGGAGGTAAAAGCCTACATCATGCTTCATTGATATTGATGATGATGACCACGGTTACAAGAGTGCTCTATCTTGAGAGGTATGTCTAAACCTAACTTGTCCAACCCGTGGAACTTGTGAATCTTCTCCCCTTTTGGGGAGCCCTGCCCCTCCTTATATATGTTGAAGGGGCGGTTTACATGTGGAGTCCTATTAGGATTAGGACTAGTCTATCTCTAATACAAACCGGATACAAGTCCAGGTCTTAACTCCTTGTAGGACGAATATTCCTCATGCCTTTCCTCTTAAACCGGCCCACCGTTAAACGTGAACCGACCTTCTAGGCCTTGGGCCTTGTCATCCGTCTGTCCCACACGCCGGATCACCAATGAGTCATAATGACCAGGTGGGTTGCTTGTAAACCGCCAGGTCAGGGCGGGTCGCCAGTAACTCGCCAAGTGTCAGCGGGGTCTTCAGATAAACCGCCAAGTCCGGCCGGGTTAACTTCCGGCCGGTTTACACCGTGGGGTATATCCCCGACATTAGCCCCCAAGTTTAGCTTGGATTTATTCATGGTAAACTTATGCTGCAAAATAAACACAAGAACAAATTTGACAGGTTATGCTCCGGGTTAAGAATTTTTGTAAACCGGTACCTGATCATCCTTAACTCCTTGTTATTTCCTCCTTCTGAGAAATCCGGGTCAACAGACCAGCTTCATAATCAATTTGCCGACATTGGCTTGTCACCAAGAAATATTGTGAAGAATAACTCCTTTGACTCAGCTCCCAAAGCGCCGGTTTAAGAAATATGGGTCTGAAAATACTTATCTGATATTCAGCCGGTTTGAAGATGTAAAACTTGCCGGTTTAATATTACCAAAATGGCCGGTTTATAAATATTGATGGCACCAGGTCATAATTGTTGTCAACACCGGGTCATGTAATTGATCTTCCTGATTTGCTCAAAACTGATAAAATGAAGATGTTCCTCCTTTATATGCATAATACCTGTAGCCCCCAAGTCTTAAGAGGAGAACATAGTGATAACTTAAGACTTGCTCCAATAAGTGTTTCAACCTTGAAGAAATCCGGTTTGTTCATCTCAATCATATAAACTGAATACTCCATATATGTAGCCCCCAAGTGCCGGGTTGTCATGCTTGCAGCAACCTGGGACTTGTAATTGCTTATAAAAACTTCAATCAGTGTAGCCCCCAAGGGCCGGGTCATTATGCAATAATGAGCAGGGACTTTGTAAATATAATCATGTAGACTTTAGCAGTGATGTGTAGCCCCCAAGGGTCGGGTCATTATGCAATAATGAGCAGGGACTTTGTAAATACTTCATTGAAAATAACATCATATGATGTAACTCCCATCATGGAGCTTGAACCCACGTCCACAAGGTTAAGAGCTTTGTGCTTTACTAACTGAGGAGTGGACCCTTCAATATAATGGATAAAAACTTGTGTACCTTGAATTGTTGACAGGAGCAATTGGTAGCTCCCAAGGGCCGGCTCATTATAATATGATGAGTCGGGTCTTCAATAAGACTAAAAATGACTTGGCATTAGCCCCCAAGTGTTATGATGCATGCTTGCAACGACATGAGACTTGCATGTAATCTTGATTTGAATAATGTAGCCCCCAAGTGCCGGGTTGTAAGCCTGCAGCGACTCGGGACTATTCCTTACATTGTAGAATAAATCATATCCTTCGATAAAATAGCAGACATTGCGCTATAGCGACCTTGAAAACCTTAATAATAAAAATCCAGCCATGTTGGCTATTCAAGATAATATAATCTGGTATGAAAACCTTGTTCATTCAATATCATAATGAAATTTCAGCCAAGTTTGGCTATTTGAATAATATAACCCAATGATTTATAAGCGCATGATTCCAATGGCGCAATCCAAATATATACTGGCAACTTATTGTCCAAAACCAGGCCGGTTTAACAAACCCATTTCTGCATACAACAAATTTAAAGTGTCCTGGCGGTTTACCGCCAGACGGTCATAATGCCCTAACATATAACCCGGGTTTATAACCAAGGCTGCACTAAAGAATAATCAAATATGAAATATATCATACCCGTGACATTGAATCACTTTGTTTGTTTTACCAACTTTTTGTAGTAAGGGTGATAACCCAAATCTCGAGTACTGATAACTCCTTCCATATTGTGCCGGTTTATGATAAAACCGTGCCGGGTTGTGATAAACACCGTGTTACTCCATAAGAGGATGTTAACAACAAGGATCAAACCGGACAAATAGTCTCCGGATTGACGTGAACTGTGTTCCGTCAATTGATTGGTTGAAAACTTTGTCGGTTTAAAAAAACGCAATAAAAGCAAAAAAAACCTTCAAAGAAAAGTGTGAAACAAATGCAATGACAAAACCGTTTGCAAAAAAAGGTTTATTTGAGCTGATCAAATGGCGTTACCATGGCCAAACACGACCAAGCTCCCGTTAGGTGTAACTATGGTTCTAGTCAGCCAGGTCCCCAAATGAAACCGTGGCATTTATGCCGACCAAATGGCATGGTCATGGCTCGGGTTCGACCAAGCCCTCAAGTGATTCTGTGGCCTTAGGCCGATCAAGAGGCATGACTGGTTCAGAGATGACCAAGTCCCCAAGTGATCTGGTGGCTCTCGCCTATCAAGAGGTATGGTATTGGTTCGGACACGACCAATCCTCCAAGTGATATAACACGATGCTTTTAAAAAGCAAACTCAAGGGGTAAACCAGAGGCCGCTTTAGAACAACTCCGTATAACCACACATGATGTAAAAGAACAGAGACCCCGCTTTATGAAGCAGAAGCCCCCATGTGATCAATAATATGTCAGGCCAGTAAGGCGGGATACCCATGTTTGAACCGCGCATCATGGCAGCAGGTCCTCTTTGGCAATTTTAATTTTTGCAAGAGATAAATTCTTCTTGAACTGGATATTGGGAGCTTCAAAGTTTTGTGGGAGATAGCTTTCCCATGAATCGGATTTTAAACCGGAAACCTTCTTTTTGAGCCGGAAATTTTCTGACGGCCTTTAAATTTGCACCAATATGGCAGTTTAGGGTCCTGCATTAGATAACTTTTGCAAGCCAGAGTAATTGCTTTTTCAAAGAAAGCAATATATAATATAAAAATATATTGGATGGATTTCACCTGATATATCAGGCCAGTTGATACCCATCGTGGGGTTATACGCCCGTACGGATAAAAAAAGTCGACCGCGGCATTGCTGATGTAGTTTGGACTGCGGGCGTGGCGGTTTGTGTTCCAGTTCACCAGTGTGATATGCACAAATGCCGGCGTAGAACAGCCAGCGCGTGTCGTCCGTAGTAGGGCATCACTTTTATAGTGAGCACTTGTCCTGTATAGAAAGATATAGGCCAGAGTAATCGTTCTCGGAAAAACAATATGTACAAAAAAGAAATAGATGGAAAAGATAGCACCTGGAAATTTAATTGGCCATGCCACCAGCGAATAGTAGCATGTTTTTTTTGTCTGCACGTACCCCCTGTTACCCCGCAGAAGTAACGGCAGCAGCCGGCTGTTTTAACGTAGGCCGCGGACGGAGCAGAGTTGGGGACGTGGCCGGCGGTTCTCATTACAGTGAGTATTCGGTGCAGCAGCAATGGGTGATGCACGTCTGCCATAGTCGATCTTGATCCACTCCCGGAGGCATTGGTGGAGCCCTGGCCGGTTCAACGCCATAAAGGTGACTCGCCCTATAGTAACTTGAACCGGCTGGAATGAGGCGTCGGCGGTTTGACCGAAGACAGCGACTCCATGCCGCGCCGATGATGGCGACCACAGTGGAAGGCGAGGCCGGCCATAGCGGGGGCGTGTCGGCGGAGGCTGGTGGCTGTCGAGGAAGAGGCGCGAAGCGCGCGGGCAGCCCGTATGGGCAGCTCGGCTCCGCTCCGGCGGTGGATCTAGGCGGCTCGAGGCGGGAACGGAGTCCAGCAGGTTGAGGCCGACCAAGCCATGGAGGCGGAGCCCGGCACTTGGCGGTTTACAGTGGCGGCCGAAGCAAACCCGCGGCAGCTCGGACAGGCGTGAAGCGGCGGCTCAACATGCCGGCGACTTAAAGCAAAGGCACGGTTCACGGTGGCGGCTCGGAGGTAACACCAGTGAAGGAGACGACAGGCCGACGTCTTAAAGCGGGTCGCACGCAGCAGGCGCAGACGACTCAGCAGAGATAGGGGAACTCAGGGGGAGTCCCAACATGGAGGACTCCTGGTCGCGGCCGGCTCCGTTTCCAGGTCGTGATCGAGGAGGCGAGGCTAAATCCATCCCCGCATCTTCCGGGTTGGATACAGCTCGCAAGCAGAGGCAGGGCCGGCTTCGAGACGAGCAGCGGGCACGGGCGGTGGTGCAGTGGCGAGGCGCAAGGGCGGTTCGGTCAAGTGGAGGTGAGGCCGAGGCGGCGACTTGGCGGAGAAACCACTCCGGCGTGGGCGGCTCCTGGAGGCGAGGCGGCTCTGGTGAGGAAGGAGTGACGAGGTTGGGCGACTCGATCTCGTGGGTGGTTGACTAGTTTATGATCACATCCTCAGGACGTGACCACCCGTTTTTTTAACAACGCCAGCGGCTGTTTGGAATATCTCTAGTGGTTACTCTTCATTGTGGTAGCCGTGCATGTGTTTGGCACGTGCTGGATAAAGATTGGTACCACACGGCGTATATCGGCTGCAGTAAAACTTCTATCGGTTTTGGTCGACGCTTGGCAGTATTAGCAACAACAGATCCGAACAGAACTTTGTTTCGCCGCATACTTTTTTCATCTCGAGCGACGAACTTGGAAAGGCAACTTTTTTCTTCTTCTTCAATCTTGTCTGATGAACCTGTAGTCGATGTAGATCCTTCTAACTGGTTTTTCTTCGTCCAAAAATTGCGAATTTCTCGATTCCTGAAAAGCTCCCTTCAAGAACTCAACACCACTGTGCGAGGCCCCACAGTGGGTGCCAACTGTCGTGGAATTGTCACGGTAGATGTCCTTAGTGTCAGGACTTAGTCGTGAGGCCAACGCATCTGTGTGGTAGCTTGAGAGGGGTTGAGCGGGACGAGAGATGCGATGTTTTACCCAGGTTCGGCCCCTCACGGTGGAGGTAAAAGCCTACAGCCTGCTTCATTGATATTGATGATGATGATCACGGTTACAAGAGTGCTCTATCTTGAGAGGTATTGTCTAAACCTAACTTGTCCAACCCGTGGAACTTGTGAATCTTCTCCCCTTTTGGGGAGCCCTGCCCCTCCTTATATATGTTGAAGGGGCGGTTTACATGTGGAGTCCTATTAGGATTAGGATGTAACACCCTCGATGCGACTATAGCTCCCACGTGTCGAGGCACGACTTAGAGACATAATCGCATTGAAGGCATATGTCGCAAGTTAGGAAATCTTCACAAACATCCCATGTAATATAATAATAAAAGGGGAGATAACATAGTTGGCTTACACTCGCCACGTCAATCAAATACATAAATAACATTACATCATCCAAACACTCATGGCCCGACTACGACGCCAAAATAAAAGAGAACCCAACATGCGACACGGTCCCAATCACCCCCAACTGGGCACCACTACTGATCATCGGGAAAGGAAACATAGTAACGTTGAGAGTCTTTGTCGAACTCCCACTTGAGCTCATACGCGTCTCCTGGAGCGGAATCATCAGGCCCTGCATCTGGTGTAATAGTAATCTGGGAGCCACAGGGACTCAGCAATCTTGCACCCTCGCGATCAAGACTATTTAAGCTTATAGGTAAGGCAAGGTAAATATATGTGGAGCTGCAGCAAGTGACTAGCATATATGGTGGCTATCTTATTTGCAAAGGAGAGCGAGAAGAGGAGGCAAAGAGCGAGCGAGAAACTAGAGAGCAACCTGCGCAAACATTACTCCAACACCATGTCCGCTTCCCGGACTCCGCCGAGAAGAGGCCATCACGGTAACACACTCAGTTGATTCATTTTAATTAAGTTAAGGTTCAAGTTATCTACAACCGGACATTAACAAATTCCCATCTGCCCATAACCGCGGGCACGGCTTTCGAAAGTTCAAATCCCTGCAGGGGAGTCCCAACTTAGCCCATGACAAGCTCTCACGGTCAACGAACGAATAGACCTCCTCCCAAGACGTTCCGATCAGACTCGGTATCTCGGTAATTCAAGACACTTCGACAGGTTAAAACAAGACCAGCAACACCGCCCGAATGTGCCGACAAATCCCAATAGGAGCTGCACATATCTCATTCTCAGGGCACACTCAGATGAGCTAGACGTCGGGTAGGCCAGCCCAGAGTTGCCCCTGGTAGCCCCGGACATCGCTCGGGTGGACCAACACTCAGAGGAGCACTGGCCCGAGGGGTTAAAATAAGATGACCCTTGAGTCTGCAGAAACCAAGGGAAAGAAAAGGCTAGGTGGCGAATGGTAAGACCAATGTTGGGCATTGCTGGAAAAGCTTTAATCAAGGCGAACTATCAAGGGGTTCCCATTATAACCCAACCGCGTAAGGAACGCAAAATCCGGGAACATAACACCGATATGACGGAAACTAGGGCGGCAAGAGTGGAACAAAACACTAGGCGAGAGGCCGAGTCTTCCACCCTTTACCAAATATATAGATGCATTAAGATAACATAGCAATATAATGATATCCCAACAAGTAAATAAATGTTCCAACAAGGAACAACCTCCAATCTTCACCTGCAACTAGCAACGCTATAAGAGGGGCTGAGCAAAGCGGTAACATAGCCAATCAACGGTTTGCTAGGACAATGGTGGATTAGAGGTTTGACATGGCAATTTGGTAGGCTTGAAAG
>NW_021312931.1:0-2855 GCF_002162155.2 Triticum dicoccoides | reverse complement strand
AATATCAACGTTCACAATGCAAAATCTATACCATTAGATGGGTCACTAATTTAGTTTTCCTACTGTATAACTTTAGTGTTATAGATCTTAATAGTTTTTGATATAAAAATGATCAAACTTTACGAAGTTTGACTTTAGACAGTTCTTATATGTAGAGTAAAAAGGACCAAAGGGAATATTTACAAAAACATTGAAATGTACCTGCTCATAGTTTATATATATATATGATAATAGGGCAATGACTTATATTATACTTCCTCTGTCCCACAATATAAGAACGCTTTTCAAACTAGCATAGCTTTAAAAATGTTCTTATATTATGGGATGGCGGGAGTAGAAATTTTCTCAAATTTTATGATGAGTTCCCAAAACGTAGTATTTTTTTAATTTTCAAAATAAAGAATTGTCAGACAATTATGTTGAGTTCGAAATTGCAGTTGATGTAGGACTTGAAGAAGAGCAGCGGCAGTGATCTACAGTAGGAGAGCATTGAGAGGAGCAGCAGAGAGGAAGACTAGGACAGTCACACGTACAAATCTTGTCCGAATTATTACATGGACATAAAAGAAAAAAAATAGCAAATAACAAGGCTCCACATTTTCAGATAGGTGACTTTTCCATTATCCATCGAACCTGCATGTAGAAGCAATAGAGTAGTAAGTTTCATGTGCGAAATTTATACACCAAATTCTAAACCATTTCCTAACAATGGTAAACTTGACATCCAACGTCACAGAATGACAGTAAATTTGTGAACACGTAGTACAGCTACGTAAAATCTGTGAACACATAGTGCATCACAAGCAGTAAATAGTCTGTCTAGCCTTCACCTCTTGTACGACAGCAGCTAGCAAGTTCAAATAGTCAAATTCAATTGTTGATCGATTGAATTTTCATCATGATACAACACCAGCAGCAGCTGCCAAAGTTCATCTAGTCCCAAACTCCTAGAACCATGTTGTACAATCTGAATTCTTTGATCTCACAATGCACTACATGCAAAAATATTCTAAACATATACCAATCAAGTATACACAAAAAAAACAAGGACTTCTTTTTCTTTCTTGGTTGACTGAAATTGGCAAGGAGCTAAGGTGAGATGAACACAACAAACACTCAAGCCAAATAAAACAAAAGAATTGATCTTCCATGAAACATAGAGGCATTCACATCTTAAGGGAAAGAAATGGAACTCGACGATAAGTTTAATCAAGGTGCATCAGAGTGACATCTTTGTGCATTTTCGAACTATTGTCCACTTGAGTTTCAGAAAATACTGTGAAATAGATATAATAGTCTTGTCAACAAATGATATAAGTGTATGTACTCCACAGATTTGATATAGGTCCAAGTATTACTCTTAACATATAAAAATATAGAGGTTGATGTAATCATCTCTCATCTTGTCCCATGTTATTCAGATTTGGATAAAAAAATCAACAGTGGATTCAGAGTACTACTCGATATAGATTCTCAAAGTCGTCGTTTAGTTTAGCAGGCATCTGTTATATTTTTTAAACACTCTTGTACATTTGCTTTATAAGAATATAATTGTTGCCTTGTTCTTATTATTGATGTGTTCCATTCCTGGACACTGTTCTGTTATTACCTTAGAAGAGTCCTGTACATACACGTTCTTATTTATGTTGCCAATTGGGGTCCTTGTTCTGAGTATTCTCACTTGTTTGTCTTACTCCCATATATACATGGACTCTATACTAAAACTAAAACTTAAATGTTATTAGTTTCGCAGTGGATATGACAATAAGGGATCACATTTACAAAAAGAAGGGAGGAGTACTAGGACTTTGTACACTTTTGCTTAGGTTAACCAACTTTCTAATCATGATTGACTAAATTACTTCCATTTTACTTTTGCAAATCCATGTTACATTTCCAGTGACTTGTAACCCGTAATAAATGTTACAGAAAAATCACCGACGTTTGTGATTGCAGGTACACAAGGAAAGACCAAAGCTGGGGGAGATCACACAGTTCAGTGAGATGCTATTATGTGTTGGTCATGATGTACTCACATTAAAAATATTGTTTCTTTGAATATTTACAGTCCCAAACTCCTGAGTATTTCTGAAACTTCAACCATAATATCTAACTGTGGATGTACCCCAGCTTACACTATATTCTATGAATATTTGTATCAAATATTCCCTGAAAAACTGAATTCGAAGATGAATGTTTACTCAGTGCAATGCTTACACTACATTCCGTGAATATTTCAAGCATTCGCTATACAAACTGAATTCATTGCTGAATGTTTACTTAGTGCAACATTTAAACTGTATTCCTGTACAAATTCTGTTACCAACCGAACAGCAATGATGTGGATAGGGATTAGGAGGGATAGGGGACAAACCCCAACAGGGATTAGAGTGATAGAAAGAGGTTTCACTCAAACCCCATGTTGATCAATTCCCTCTTGGGAACAAATCCCAAACAACTGAACAGAGCCCAGGTGGCACATTACATCTCTGAAATTGTAACAAGCCCGAAGCTCCTCTCTCTCAGATGATTTGATCGCAGAGATAGGGGAATGGATCCATCTCTCATACTTGATGGTCCATCTTCTTAATCATATACCAAATCCCCCTACACCCCACGGTCATGTCCTGAGGTGGCTACGCATAAGGTGACTGGATGAGAGGAGACAGGAAGGAGGATACCTCGAAGGCCAATCTCGCTGTCGTACACGGTGAGGGAGAAGAAGGGCGACCGGCGGGCAGGTTGGATGGGTAGCCAGAGGAGCAGAGGCCGTTAGCACATGACTTGCATCTTTCCTACCACGGCCTTGATCCTTCTCCCTTCGCTACCCGCAAAGCCAGCGCTGCCCTATCCGT